>NC_133658.1:596785181-597088455 GCF_037893015.1 Macrotis lagotis | reverse complement strand
TTTATGATTTGATTTATCTAGATCTGAGAGCATGAGTTTGAGGTCTCCCACTGCTTTGTCTGATATGAGGTTTGCTAACCCTGCTTTTTTTTACTTCAGCTGAAGCAAAATATATTTTACTCCAACCTTTTACCTTTACTCTATATGTATCTTTCTGCTTCAGATGAGTTTCTTGTAAGCAGTATATTTTAGGATTCTGTTTTAATCCACTCTGC
Source organism: Macrotis lagotis (assembly GCF_037893015.1). NCBI lineage: Eukaryota > Metazoa > Chordata > Mammalia > Peramelemorphia > Peramelidae > Macrotis > Macrotis lagotis. Next base: position 597,088,240 of record NC_133658.1, on the reverse strand, counting down.
TATTTGCTTATGTTTTAAGGGATAGTTAATCCCATTCATAATCAAGGTTATCATTACTAATTCTTTATTGCCCTCCATGCTATCTTCCCTCTGTTTGTATTTTCCCCCTTCCCCGTCTTTATCCACATTCCCAATATTTTTTTCTGAATACAACTCCCTTCAGTTATTTGCCCTCCTATATCACTCCCTCCCCTTTCTTTCCCCTTTCCCTTTTTCCTTTTTCCCTTTTCCCTTCCCTTCCTTTTTTTATTTCCCCTTTATTCCCCCACTACCCTTCCCTTTCTCTGTCCCCCCTCCCCTTTTCCCCTTTTAGTACTTGAAAGCTTAGATGTTTTATAAATTAAATGAGTATGTGTAGGTTGACTTTAAGCCAGGTCTCATGAGAAGAAGATTCAGGTGTTTCTCATCTGCTCCCTTCTTCCCTTCTATTACCATAGGTTTATTCTACCTTTTAGTGTAATGAGATTTACCCCATTCAATTCCCTCCCTCCTCCTGTCTCTTTCCTGTCCCCCTTTTTAAGGAGGTAGTGTTTTTTAGATCATTCTATCTAAGTCATAGAAAATTCTGAGTGTCTAGTTCAGTATATACTATCGAATAGAGTCAAAATTACTGTGAGTTATTAGAGTCTTTCTCCCAAGTGGGGTTAAAGCCAGTTACATCACATTAGATAGCAGTCTCATGGATAGGTCATGAATATCCATCATTTCTGGCTAGGTATATTCTCTCTGTTAGAGTTACATTTCTCAAGATTTATTGTGGGTACACAGGCTATTCTAACAGCCATGACACAAATCATCTCCAAGTAAACCACCACCTGGACAGTCTCAGGAGCTGGCTTGCCGCCCTGAGAGATAAGGTGAGCTGGAGTCCTTGGGAGCTGGACATTCCGCCCCACTGTCCAAGGGCACTAGACACAGCTGTACCTTATCATCTCCTCCCTAACATACCCTCCTACACTGTAATGCAAGAAGCTGCATATACACATTGCTTGCACTCCTAAAAATTCCTTCATTATTCTTTGTTCTACCTCGGAAGACCTAACAGTATATATGTAATAGCTAAGCAATGATAAAATTGAGCTGGAGGCATAAGGCAGTAGTGGCTTGACTCCTTATTCTCAGCTCCCCTCCTGGAGGGAGGTCGCTGCTGTGGGTCCCAAGGAAGCAAGCCACAACAATTTATGAGAATCTCCCCCCCCCAATTCTGGGATATAGCCAGTTTCAACTTACTGGATAGCATTTTTTTCCTTTTTTTGACCCCCTTTTTTTTAACCTTTTCATGTGTCTCTTGAACCTCCTGTTTCATGTCCAAATTTTCTGTTTAGCTCTGGCCTTTTCATGAGAAATTTTTGCAAATCTTCTATTTCATTAAATGTTCATCTTTTTCCCTGGAAGAGAAGGCTCAGTTTTGCAGGAACATAGATTCTTGGCTTCATTTCAAGCTCCCTTGATCTTCGAAATATCTTGTTCCAGGCCCTTCAATCCCTTAATGTTGATGCAGTCAGGTCCTGTGTGATCCTTACTGTGGGTCCTTAATATTTAAATTGTTTCTTTCTGGCTGCTTGCAGGATTTTCTCTTTTATCTGATAGTTCTGGAGTTTGACCACAACATTCCTTGGTGTTTTCATTTTAGGATCTTTTTCTGGTGGGGATCGATGTACTCTTTCATTAACTAATTTGCCCTCTGATTCCACGATATCAGGGCAGTTTTCCATCACTAGATCCTGTAATATTAAGTCCAGGCTTTTTTTTGTCTTCAATGTTTTAAGGAAGTCCTATAATTTTCAGGTTGCCCCTCCTTGATCTATTCTCAAGGTCACTGGTTTTGTTGATGAGGTATTTTATATTTTCTTCTATTTTTTTCTATTTTTTGATTTTATATAACTGACTCTTGCCATCTCATGGAGTCATTAGTTTCTGTAGATTCCATTCTTTTTTGAGTGGAGGAGTTTTCTTTTTCTTCATTAACCTTTTGCAACTCCTTTTCCAATTGGTCAATTCTCTTTTTGAAAGAGCTTTCCTTTTGCCCAATTGAGGATCTTAGAGAATTATTCTCATTTTGTATTTGTCCAATTGATGATGTGAGAGATTTATTCTCATTTTGTAATAAGTTTTTGGAATTTTGATTTAGTGAACACTAAACAAGTAGTTTAATTTTGGTAGAATTGTCATTTTTAATAAATTAGCTCGACCTATCCATGCACAGTTGATGTTTGCCCAGATATTTAAATGTGATTTTATTTGCATTAGAAGTGTTTTGTAATTGCTTTTAAAAATTTTTTTGAGTCTGCCTTGCAGGTTGACTCCCAGGTACTTTATTTTGTCTGAGTTTACTTTGAATTGGGATTTCTCTTTCTAGCTCTTTCTGCTGTATCTTGCTAGTATTATATAGAACTGGTGAGAATTCATGAGTTTTTATTTTTTATCCTGCTACTTTGCTCAAGTTGCTAATTATTTCTAGTAGTTTTTTAGATGACTTTTTGGGATTCCCTAAGTATACCATCATGTCATCTGCAAAGAGTGAGAGTTTTGTTTCCTCCTTCCCTATTCTAATTCCTTCAATTTCTTTTTCTTCTCTTATTGCTGAGGCTAGCATTTCTAAAATGATATTGAATAGTAGTAGTGATAATGGGAATCCTTGTTTCACCCCTGATTTCACTGGCAATGCCCCAAGTCTATCCCCATTGCCTATAATGCTTGTTGATGGTTTCAGATAGATACTTCATATTATTCTAAGGAACAAATTATTTATTCCTACATTCTCTAGTGTTATTATTAGGAATGGGTGCTGTATCTTATCAAAAGCTTTTTTGGCATCTAATGATATGATCATATCATTTCTGATAGGTATATTAGTGATATAATTAACTATATTAACAGTTTTCCTAATATTGAACCAAACATGCATTCCTGGGATAAATCTGACTTGATCATAATGTATTATCCTAGTGATAACTTGTAATCATTTTGCTAAGAGTTTATTTCAGATTTTTGCATCTACGTTCATCAGGGAGATAGGTCTATAATTTTATTTCTCTGTTGTTACTCTTGCTGGTTTAGGTATCAGTACGATATTGGTGACATAGAAAGAGTTAGGCAGAGTTCCGTCTTCATCTATTTTCCCAAAGAATTTACATGGAATTGGAACAAATTGTTCCTTAAATGTTTTGTAGAATTCACTTGTGAATCCATCTGGCCCTGGAGATTTTTTGCTTGGGATTTCAGTAATGGCTTGTTGAATTTCTTATCTGCGATAGGGTTATTTAGGTTTTTAATTTCCTCTTAATTTAATCTGGGTAAGTTATATTTTTTTAAATATTTATCCATTTCACTTAGATTTTCAAAATTATTGGCACAGAATTGGGAAAAATAATTCTGAATTATTACTTTAATTTCTTCACAATTGGTGCTGAGTTAACCTTTTTCATTTATGATAATGGCAATTTGGTTTTCTTCTTTCTTTTTTTTAAATCAAATTGACCAGTGGTCTATCAATTTTATTGATTTTTTCATCAAACCAGCTCTTGATTTTATTCATTAGTTCAATAGTTTCCTTGTTTTTTATTTTATTAATTTCTCCTTTAACTTTTAGAATTTCTAATTTGATATTTAATTAGGGGATTTTAATTTATTCTTTATTTAATCTTTTTAGTTGAATATTTAGTTCATTGATTTCTTCTTTCTCTAATTTATTCATGCAAACATTTACAGATTTAATACATTCGCTGATAGACGCCTTGAGTGTATCCTATAGGTTTTGGTATTTGGTATTATTATTATCATTATCTAGGCTGAAACATTTAAGTCTTTCTATAATTTGTTGCTTATTCCACTCATTCTTTAAAATGAGTTCATTCAATTTCCAATTAGTTCTGGGTCTGTATCTCCCTGGTCCAATATTGCGTATAATTTCTATTGCATTACGATCTGAGAAAGATGCATTCAATATTTTTTCCTTTCTGCAATTGATAGATAGGTTTTTATGTCCTGTTACAGCATCAATGTACTGTAAGAAAAAAAGTATTTTCCTTTCTATCCCCATTCAATTTCCTTCATAGGTCTACCATATCTAGGTTTTTCTAACAATGTATTTACCTCCTTAATTCCTTCTTATTTACTTTATGATTCCATTTATCTAAATCGGAGAATGGGAGGTTGAGGTCTCCAACTAGTAGAGTTTTGCTGTCTGTGTCTTTCTGTAGCTCTTTCAACTTCTACTCTAAGAATTTGAATGGTGTACCATTGGGTATGTACATATTTATTATTGAATTTGCTTAATTGTCTATGGTACCTTCCTTCCTTATCTCTTTTAATGCTATTTATTTTTGCAGCTGCTTTGTCTGAGATAAAGATTTCTACCCCTGCTTTATTCACTTGAGCTAAAGTAAAATACATTTTGCTCCAACCTTTTACATTTACTCTATATGTATCTCTCTGCTTCAAATGAACGTCTTGTAAGCTTCATATTGTGGGATTCTGGATTTTAAATCATTCTGCTATTTGCTTATGTTTTAAGGGAGAATTCATCCCATTCACATTAAAAGTTAAAATTACTAACTCTTTATTGCCTTCCTTGCTATTTTCCTTTTATTTGTATTTTTCCCCTTTATTCCCTTTATCCATATTCCCCAGTGTTTTGTTTCTGAATACCGCCACCTTCACTGTGTTTGCCCTCTTAAATTAACCCCCTCCTCTTTTTTTCCCCTTTCTCTTTTCCCTTTCTTTCTTTCCTTCTGTTAGTTCCCCTTTTTATCCCACTCCCTGTCCCCCCTTTTCCCTTTTTAATGCTTGAAAGGTAAAATGAATTTCTTAACTTGATTAAGTGTGTCTAAGTTAACCTTAAGCTAAGTCTGATGAGCTGAAGATTCAGATGAAGATTCATTTCCACCTCTTCCCTTCTTCCCTTCAATTACAAAAGTTCTTTTGTACATTTTGATGTAATGAGATTTACCCCATTCAGTCTCCTTCCAACCTCCCTTCTCCTTACTGCCCCCTTTTTGAGGAAGTATTGTTTTTAAACCATTCTATCTAAATCACAGAAAACTTATAAGTTTCCATCACTTCTGGCTTCTCTAATTGAGTTATAGTTCTCAAGAATTATCAGACTCTTTCTCCCAAGTGGGTATATAGCCAGTTTCATCTTACTGTATAGCATTTTACCTTTTCATGTATCTCTTGAAACTCCTGTTTGATGCCCAAATTTTATATTTAGCTTTAGTGTTTTCAGAAATCTTGGAAGTCTCCCACTTAATTAAATGTCCATCTTTTTCCCTGGAAGAGAAGGCTCAACTTTGCTGGGTAGTGGATTCTTGGCTGCATTCCAAGCTCTTTTGCCCTTCAGAATATCTCATTCCAGGCCCTTTGATCCCTTAATGTTGCTGCAGCCAGGTCCTGTGTAATCCTTACAGTGGCTCCTTGGCATTTGAGTTTTTCTTTCTAGCTGCTTGCAAGAATTTTTATTTTATCTGATAGTCCTGGAATTTGGCCACAACATTCCTTGGTGTTTTCATTTGAGGATCTCTTTCTGGAGGGGATCAATATATTCTTTCAATAACTATTTTGCTCTCTGGTTCCATGATATCAGGACAATTTTCCAACACTAAATCCTGGAATATTATGTGCTTGCCTTTGTTCTTCTTCAGTGTTCTCAGGAAGGCCAATAATTCTCAGATTCTCCCTTCTCGATTAGTTCTCAAACTCAATGGTTTTGCTGATGATTTCTTTTACATTTTTTTCTATATTCAAACTTTTGGTTTTGTTTAACACATTCTTGTTGACTCATGAAGTAATTAGTTTCTGCCAATTCCATTCTTTTTTTTCTGTTGTTGTTGGTTTTCAGGAGAAGATTTTTCTTCATTTATCTTTTGCCACTCCTAGTTCCAGTTGGTTCATTTTCATTTTGAAGGACTTTTCTATTTACCAAAATGTAGTTTTAAGAGAATCATTTTCTTTCTGCATTTGCCCAATTGAGGATTTGACAGAATTATTTTCTTTTTGCAGTTTGCCCAATTGAAGATTTGTTAGTCCAATTGTATTTTCCAAGGATTTGTTTTCTTGTTGCATGATGTTAATTTTCTCTTGCAATTTGTTAATTTTCTCTTGAATTTTTTTCCCAATTTTTCCAATTGATTTTTAAACTCCTCCCTGATTTATCAATTCATATTCTCCTCAGCAGTGCTAGATATCTCTATGTTAGAATCTTTCTCTTCTAATTATTTCTCCATGGGACCCCCTTTTCTTTAGCTTTTATCCATCTCGTGTTGTGGGGGGAGCTGGCTCTCAGGTGTTTGCTTTTGAGAATCCTAGAGGCTTTGTTCACTTGGTTTAGTAATTCCAAGTTTCAACAATAGGGGGTGCTGGTTGCTTTATCTGGAGTGAGATCCTCAGCAGCAGGGTCTGAATTGACATTTTAAACCTGGGCTAGATGCTGTAGGAGGGAGTTAATCTCTTTCTGTAGAGTGTGCTCTGTGGCCCTGAGGGGGTGGGAATAGGGTTGTTTATTGTTTGTTCTGGACAAAGGGCTCTGTGAAAAGTATGGAGCTCAGGTCTCTGGCCCAGCTGGTTGTTCTCCAGGCATGCTGTTGAGACTCTGTGCTGGAACTCACCCTCCTATAGCTCCTCTCCCTCTGGCCAAGACTAAATCTGAATCTGGATCTTGTACCCGTCACTCACTGCAGTCTCCATGGCTGAGGCTGATCCTCTGGCCTCCTCCAGTGTCCCCAGCGCTGATCCTCTCTTTTTGGTTCCCAGTTCACCCACAGTCCCCTGAGATAGACCTTCTTCTCCTAGCTTCTCTTTCTGGGTTTTGTTGATCAAATTTCACTTAAGGGGATTCTCTCCTGTTATTTTGGAGGGGAAAGAGAGAGCACCTATCACAGTGTCTGTCTTCTCTCTGCCATCTTGGCCAGAAGTGGGGGTGATGATCTTAATGTACTTGCTCATTCTATCATTGCAGCAATCAGGGACAATTTTGGGCTATCTGCAGTGAAGAATACCATCTATATCCATAGAAAGAATTGTGGAGTTTGAACAAAGACCAAGGATTATTAACAAAAAAAAAAACCCATTATCTAATTGTATAATTTTGCTATCTCTTATACTTTATTTTTCTTCATTAAGAATATTATTTCTCTCTCATTGCATTCAATTTCCATCAATGTATACCATGGAAACAATGTAAAGACTGTAAAATTGCCTTCTGTGGGGGGGAGGGAAGCAAAATTATAGGGGAAAATTGCAAAACTCAAAATAAATAAAATCTTTAAAAGAAAAAAATAAATAAATAAGTAGGGTAGAGTATATGGCAAGAGAGAAGTTAGGAAGTTGCTTGAGCATTTCCCAGTTATTCTCAGAAACAAAAATACAGTAAGGCTCCAAATGGATAATGGAGGGATAGAAACCCCCTCCCCCCCAAAAAAAAGAGAAAGGAATGAAACAATTTTCCAGCTTAAGATATCTTACAATAATTTCAGGAAATGTGTTTCTCACTTAGGTAAAAGGGGAGCACAGCCCAGCACAGGAAGGGTGCCACCAGGAGACTCAGGCATGGCACAAATCAGCAACAGAGGACCCTCAATATTGACTTAGCAGAACAATGGCATGGAAGACCAGCTTTGAAGGGTCCATCCTTAACAGAGAAGTCAAATTGTGAGTCTTGGACCCCAGCACAACAGGCACATCCCAGTCCAGTGGGCAAGCCACTAGGACCATAAGTTTTAGATGGCTAGCCAGTGATAATAGCCCTGGACCCAGTACAAAAAACTTGGGACAGTGGCCCCAGTAGCATGCGTAACTTAAAAAAAATAATGATCAAAAATACAAAAAGAGCCCTGATCTAGGAAGCTGATAAGAGGGGAGGTCAAAGAACAAGTTCAGAAGAGGAAAGCATTAAAAACAGAATGAGAAGCATCAAGGGAGAATATGAATTGGTCTTAAGCTCAAAAAAGAATTTTAAAAATCAAGTAAGAGAAGTAGTAGAAAAACTGGGAAAAGAAATGAGAAGTATGCAGGAGAATTATGAAAAAGCAATCTATCCTGATGCAATAGAAATTACATATAATGAAAGGCCATGAAAAGATAGACAAAAAAATTAATTGGATGCTAAGTAACATAATTCTAAGAATGAGTGACTCAAAAAGCAAATCTTTAAAAACAATCAATAATTTCATCCAAGAGAATGACAATAATGAAACAATGTATCAAAATGTATGATTTGTGGCCAATGCATTTCTTTGGACATTTTTTTTATCCCTGAAATGCATACATGAATAAACATGAGAAAGAAGCAATTGATGAATTGAGCACTCAACTAAAATAAAAAAACTAGAAAAATATTAAAAATCTTAGTTTATCCTGAGCAAAAAAAGATCAAAGATATCAAAGAAATTAATTTTAAAAATGCAAAGGAAGGTCACTTTGTTGTGCCTGATATAAAACTATATTTTGAAGCCATCATCAAAACTATCTGGAAGTGACTAAAAATAGCATGGTGAATTAGAATAGGTTAGGTATGAAAGAAACAGTAGGAAAGGAGAATCATTATCTACTGTTTGATAAACCCAAAGACCCCAACTTCTTGAATAAGAAGTAACTATTTGACAAAAATTGCTGGGAAAACTAGAAAATATTATGGCAGAAACTAAACATAGACCAACATCTCACAGCCTATAACCAAAGGAGCTTGAAATGAGTACATGATTTACAGCTGCTGGAATTTATAGCCCTGATGGAATGAGCAAGTCCATTAAGATCATCACCCCCCACTTCTGACCAAGATGGCAAAGAGAAGACAGACTCTTTGATATGTGCTCTCTCTCTTTCCCCTTAGAGATAACATGAGAGAAACCTCTTAATAGAAATTTTATCATATATCATAAAGAGTTATGCCATAAGTAAATTAGGAGATCAAGGAATACTTTCTTTGTCAGATCTATGAAAAAGGGAAGAATTTATTACTAAACAAGAGATAGAGAACCTCTTGAAATGCAAAACAATTTTGATTATGTTCAATGAGAAAGTTTTTCACAAACAAACCCAATGTAATTAAGAGTAGAAGGAAAGCAGAAAACTAGGAAACAATTCTTACAGCAAATGTTTCTAATAATGGTGCCATTTCTAAAATCTCTAAATTTCTAAATCTCTACAAGAACTAAATCAAATTAATAAGAATACAATTTGTTCCCAAAATGATAAATGATCAAAGGATATGAACAGATAGTTTTGAGGTGAAGAAATTCTATAGCCAAATGAAAACATGGTCTAAATCACTATTAATTAGAGAAATGCAAATGAAAGAACTCTAATGTACCACCTCATGCAACACAGATTGGCTAATATGAAAGAAAAGGAAAATGATAAATATTGGAGAGGATGTAGGAAAACTGGGCACTAATTCATCTTTAGTGGAGTTGTTAACTGATCCAAACATTTTGGAGAGCAACTTGAAACTTGCCCAAAGAGTAATCAAATTCTTTGATCCAGTAATACTACTAGTACTAATTCTAAATCCTAAGACAATCATAAAAAAGGGACAAAAGATCATTTGTATAATAATATTTATAGGAGCACTTTTATTATTGTAAAAATAAAAAAAAATCAAGGGGATGCTCATTAATTGAGGAATGATTGAATTTTTTTGTATATGAATGTAATGAAATACTACAGATTCATAAGAAATAATTTTTTGAAGATTTACATGAACTGAAGCTGAGTGAAGTGAACAGAACCCCAAAATAATTATATCCAGTAACAGCAATACTGTATGAAGCAGCAATACTGTATCTATCATCAATTATAATAGATCTAGCTCTTCTCAGCACTATAGTAATCAAAGGAAATTCTAGAAGATAAATTAGAAAATGCTATCCACATCCAGAGAAAGAGCTGTATTGTCTAATTATAGAACAAAGCACACTATTTTCACTTTTTCTTTTTAAGTTTTCTTATTTTCTTCTTTCTCATGATTTTTTCCACTTTCACAACAAAAATAATATGGAAATACATTTTACTTAAATGTGCATGTACAGGCTATATCAAATTATTTGCTCTCTTGGGAAGAGGGAGAAAGGTAAGAGGAAAAAATTTTTACAAAAATGAATATTGAAAGTTACCTTTATATTTAAATAGAAAAATTAAAATACTATTAAGATTAAAAATGTCATCCCCCAATGAATGTTGAAAATTATTTTTACATGTAATTGAAAAAAATAAAGTAGTATTAAGTGGAAAAATAGTAATTAAAGAATTATTGTGCTTCTTTTCTCAGTCTGCTTAACTTTATATCCATTCATAGAAATTTTGCCATGATTAATTCATTATTTTCATTATGAATGTTAAAGAGGAAATAAATTTCCTAGTGGTTACAATTAAATAAAAGTTGAATAGCTTTTCAGGTAATGATGGTTTACCTCTACCTCACCTTCCCCAGCAAAAGTTCTTAAAACAATCTAGATAACTGGGATGGATAAATAAAATAATTTATATGAATATATTTTAATATAATTTGGATTAACAACATAACTAAATATAATAAATTCCTATTCAGGTACATGTTAGACTGAATAATACCTTTCCAAGAAAGAGATTCTGTGAGCTCAAATTAAGGAAAACACTACTTATATAAATGCTGACAATTTTGTTCTTGACATTGTATGTAAAAGTTCAACTTTGTTTATGAACTCCAAAGTTTCTTTATCTAATGAGCCTTTATCATTTTCTAAGCCTCTTAAACCTATTTTTAGCATCAATGTTTCTTCTATTCTCTCTTCTTCACATTACATATTTTTCACCATTCATTGCCAAATGATATTGTTTCTAACTTTAAAATATTTTGAATGTATGTCCTCAACTTTTTAGTCAATTGGCTACTACCTAGTTCAGGATCACATCTGAATTATTGAAAGAGCCCCTTTAATTCTTTTCTTTGACTCCTATTCTTCCTCACTCTTTTATATCCCTATTCAGCTCCCAAAGTGTCATTTTTTTCCCCTAAAGCAAACTTGAAAACAACTGCCTCACTTTTCCCCATTCAATAAATTCCAATAATTTCTTTTACCCCCGGGATCAAATAGAAAATCCCCCTTTTTTGTGTAAAGCTTCTCATAGCATTCCTCCCTTCCCAGTCTTCTTTCACATTACTCATCCCACACAACCCCTACCCCTGCCACTACCTTATATTCTACCATTTAGACACACTGGTATTTATGGTTCTGTGTACTTCACATTTTCTCTTGACTCCTTGCTTTTGCACTATCCTCCTTACCTGGAATGATCTCCCTTCTTACCTTCATCTCTAGATGCTCTAACTCCTAGTGCCTTCCCCTATGAAATTTCCTTCTATCTACTTTGCTTATATTATTTATATTTTGCATTTTCCATTAAAATGTGAACTGTTTGAGAGAATATTTTGACTTTTTTTTATCCCTAGAATATGATGACTGCTAAATGTCTTGATTTTTGATAAATTCACATTATTACCATATCTTATATCTGAATCTATATCATTGAGATGAAACCATTTATTTTTAGGGAAGATATATTTGGATTTAAGGAGGAAAGACAATTCATATTTATTGGTGATTCACAAAATTATAATTGACTGATGTGTTGAGAAAAAGGAAAAGAGAAAGAATTCATATACTTATTCATGATATGATTGCTCAAATCCCTTTGGTCTTTATCCATAACATGCCACAGAACATTTTTTCATTTTCTCACAGCTAAGAAGGCCTGAAATAACTATTACAAACAGTAATTACTGGGTCATGAGCAAGTTGAGTTTATGTCATTTTATACTTTGGAAGATGAAAGGTTCAGAAGACTTTATAAAAACAGAAATCCTTATATAGCCTAGTCACAAGTAGACAAGATAAGGATCCCTACAAGGACTTAGTAAAATTTCTTCAGTCTAGCCATTTCTTTCAATATATTTCCCTCCACTTAGATTTGAGTTCCAAAATAAAACATTCTATCTTATTCTCTGTATAAAACGTTGTTGTTATATTTTAATATGTTTTTCTCTGAAAGACTTTCCCTAAGGTGTACTCATATATATATATATATATATATATATATATATATATATATGATCAAAGATGTAAAACTGGAAAGGAAATTAGAAATCATCTTATTCAATAATTTCATTTGTCAAATTAGAAAACTGAGACCCAGGGATATTGTATAACTTATTCATTCATACTCAAATCTTCCCACTATGGAATCTGTATTCTGTCCATTGTAGCATACTACATGATATCCTTTCACGTTGTGGAGGTGACTGAGTTATTCAGTCTATGTGGGTGCTCTGTAATTTCCAAAAGCTCTGACAAATTATAAAAAGCTGACAAAAGGTTTTGAAAATCACAAATTAATTTATGTACCTATCATATAAGGATTAAGCTAGGCAAAGTTAAAGGAGGCTTATCACTCTAAGTCTCAGATACTAGGTGATGCTTTTTGTTTGACTTCAAAAACTCATGAAACTGAAACTAAGGGACAGAGGAGATGAAAATCTACATTAATGGTGGAATGAATCATAACACTATATCCTGAGGTTAACATCACATTTTTATTTTGTGGGTTTCATTGCCTGTAGACCTTCACTGACTCAAGTTCAAAACAAGGAGAATTTTACTGGCAATTTAACTGATTTGCTTTACTTGAAATTCTAGCTCATGAAGATAATTTTGGATCCTATCTTTACCAAAGGTTTAGCTAGCCATCATTGTTTTTTTTGCTTTAAATTATGTGCAGAACTTCTTAATTCAGATCTAGGCATTTAGCTCCCCTCTCCCCATAATCATAGAACCATCCAAGGAACAGCAGTGAAATAATTTTCTTTTTTTTAATTAAATTTGGGTATGTGATTTCATTAATAGATAGTTCTTGGTGTGGAATTCCCTCCACTGATGCAGGTTGTCATCTGCTCTATAACTTAGAGTTTCAGAGACTTATTTGAAATATTGAAATATTTATTTGGGACAGAAATAAATGTGCATCAGCACACATTTTTAGTGTCTTGAAAGAGCATATATATTTTACATCTTTCAGTTTTATGGGTAAGGAATGAAAAATTTTCCTCCCAGAAAGGAAATTGACTCATAGATAACCTTAGAGAACTCTAGAAAATCAACCAAAAAAACTACTTAAAACAACTAATAATTTCAGCAAAGTAGCAGGAATAAAATAAACCTACATAAGTCATCAGTATTTCTATGTAGGAACAATTAAGGCCAAGGACAAGAGACAGAAATTCAATTTAAAGTCACAGCAGATAACGTAAAGTACTTGAGAATCTACCTTCCAAGATAAATCCAGAAACTATATGAACATAATTACAAAATATTATTCACAGAAATAAATTCAGATCTAAGCAACAGGAAAAATATCAATCACTCAGAGATAGGTCAAACTTTTTTTAATAAAAATGACAGTTCTAACCAATTTAAATTACTTATTCAGTACTATACTCAAACTATCAAAAAAAACCTATTTTACAGAGATAGAAAAATATTAATAAAATTCATTTGTAGCAACAAAAGGTCAAGGGTATCAAGGGAATTGATGGAAAAAATTGCAAAGGAAGGTGATCCACCTGTACCAAGTCTAAAAATTATATTTTAAAGTGGCAGTCATCAAAACTGCCTGAGAAGTTGAATGGCCCACTGGTTTAGAGTAGGTACAAAAGAGACAATAGTAAATGACTTTAGTAATCTACGGTTTGATAAACCTAAATATACTAAACTCTGGGATAAGAACTTACTATTAGATTAAAAAAAGAGATCATAGTCTATTTAGATATTTTCAGGCAGTCCCCTAGATTATAATTATAGCCTTTAGAGGAAGTTAAGAAAAAGTTCTTAGCAGATGAGTACTTCTCATTTTCTTTAAAAAGGAAAATATGTAATTATTTCAAATTAGCTTCCATGGAAAATTTTTTTCTTATTTAACTAAATTACATTTTGATTCATGTGAAATTCTTTAAAAATATATAGGGATGACATATTGTGGTTTACATGCAACTCAAAGTCACATGGTAAACTCTATTTGATTTTATTAAAAATTTTTCAGATCTCCAGGAAGCAAGGAATTTCCAATAACATAATATTATTGGAGCAAAGTGCTACCTGCTCCCCCAGTCCTACTTTTGAAATATCTACCTAAAAGTAGGTTACAGACATGAGCTTACATATATCTAGGGCTTAAAAGTTTGAAATTTTTCTCATTTGATTGTAATAATGACTTCATGAAGTAGAAATCATTATTAAACCCATTTTATAAATGAGAAAATTGAAGCTGAGAGAGATGAAATGACTTGCCAAGAAGTACTCAGGTATAAACATCTAAAACAGTATTAAACTGTTATCTAGCTAATTCTAAATCCATCCTTTTAACCACTGTACCATTTCTATCAGTTTTTAAGTTAAAGGTCATACAATTTAAAAATGGAAGAGAACTTAGTACTAAATAAGAAAACTGATCTTTTTACACAGATATGGAAATTTGTAGAAGTCAAAATGATTAATCTAAGAGTAATAATTTATATACCTAGATACAAACCTAATTTTTCTGACTTCTAATGTAATATTCTTTATCCTAAATGAGCTGCCAAATGTATAATCAGTGAGAGAATTGATTTGAACAATCTTAATGAATTATCAATTCTTAACATCCATTGAATTGAGGCCACCATTTTCTTAATTTTTAAGTGATAGTTCTTATTATTGTTTGTTGTATTGGGAAATAGGTTACAAGCATGACAGTCAAAAAAGGGTTACAACTGAGAGATCAAATATTATTTATTCTAACTTCCCCATTTTATAGAAAATGTCTTGGCTGTTTACACACACAGTTAAACTTTATGTAAACTGATTAGAAATCTACTTCATAAATAATTAATTGGAGAAAGTCCCCTCCCTCCCAGGATGACCCAGGGCAATGAATCACAGAGCAACAACATAAGGATTTTATAATGAGTTTTGTTCCAGAATGCCTAGAGTAAGGAGAAGACAGTTTCATACTAATGGTAACTAGGTAAAGTAATGAAAAAAATGTTGGACTTGAGACTTTCTTTTATTGAGTCAAAGGAGAGAAGGTAGAGGCTATATTCCATGACCTCCAGAATTAATGTGTTTTCATTCACTGAATGATAAAACTGTAATTGACAACTTGCAATCAACTTGAAGTCAAGTGGCATAAAATATTAGCCAATCAAAAGTGTCACTGGCATTCTAGGGCATTTGCAAAAGGCAAGAGCAAAAATATTGTCTTCTCACAAAGTATTGTTCTCTGTAACTATTTTTGGAGTATACTTATGATAGTAAAAATAACATTATCGGTCAATTATTCATTCAACAGGTACTTGCTGAACACCTCTTTGAGAAAAGCACTTTGCTAGATACCATCAAGTGCTTTGGGGTATCAAAAATTCTTAAGGTTTAAATCAGAAACCTATTCAAAATCATTTTAATTACTAAAAGGTAAATGACATTATAAATAATGTCCAATTGAAAATTATCAGTATGTGATCATTAAGAAAATGCTGTAAAATATAATACGTTCATTTCAAATCTGAAAATGTATCCAAGGGATTTTTCCAACTGAAACTAGGTGAGACAAAATGTACCTACGCTGGAAACTTGGTTGAATTTCCTCACTGGATTACTTGAAGTTCTCCAGGTTGATTTTATCTGAGTTTACATATCCTCCCCACACTGCCCTACCACACAAATTTTTTTAACTTGCACAGGCAAAAGGAATAAGCTGGTACTAGAAGATTCACAGAAGTATTTAAGGGGGTGATCAAATCTGACCTCAAAATATTAATTGTGTTACCCTGAGCGAGTCACTTAACTCTGTTTACCTCCATTCCCTCATCTATGAAATGAGGTGCAGTCGGAAATAAACTACTTCAATATCTCTGCTAAGAAAGGGGTCACAGAGATTCAGACATGACTAGAAACCTCTAAACAGCAACAGTCATAACAAACTTTAGCAAGAAATTTCCGGACTCCACCAGCTGGAAAGACCAAAAATACCAGATGTCCGAGTGTAAATGTCAGTTTCAGAAAAGTCAGTCAAAGGAAGAAGAGTAAAGCATTTTCCTTAGGTACAGACTGTCTGGATTCAGAGTTTGTTAGGTTAGTCAATTAGTAGGAGTCATATTAGTGAGCAGGAGACATCAAAGATGAGTTCTAATATTGAAGTAAAAACTGTTTTCTCTCTGTCTTCATGCTCTCTGTTATATGTGAGTTATTAAGGCTTCATACGTTTGTCTGTACAGTAGGAGGGAGAAACAAACATATGCAGATAAAAGTTTGCTCCTGTTTAAGATAGTTATAAAAGGATGAGATATTCTGGAAGATTCTTACATTCATTTAGTACCAGAGACAAGGAAAAAGGTCCATGTCACAAAATTCACAGTGGCTCAGCCACTGAAACCAGGAATGATTGGGTCAGGGTGATCTCTCTTTCCCTCTTCTCCCAATCCCAAGGGCATCCCTAAGTGTAAACATATTTGGTGGAAATATGTTCAGAAATATGTTCAGAAAAAGAAAAAAATGCGACTAACAAGGACATTAAAACCTACAGGGAACACTTTCAGCCCCAGTGGTGCCTGAATCAATGTCAGTTTTCTATCTTCTTTTACAAATAAAAGCAAAACAAGAAAAGATTGACCAATTCAATTAGGCATTATTCATGTGCTCAGGCTAGTTTGCAGATAGGGGTAATAATAAATCTGAAATGTATCCCCTGTCTTCAGGAACCTTAATAGATGTAACCCAGATTTTTGTGCTAGATTGAATATTGGAAGATTTATGAACTCATGAACAGAATAAAATTAAACATATTTTCCATTCAATATTTGATGTGTTGCACAACATATTTTTAACATGGCTCTTTTCATTTTTGCATATGTAGGTGTTATGTCAATAATATCTATCCAGGAGGGAATGTTGTGGGTTGGAATTACATGAGTAGTAATGGCATGGACATATTGCTATTTTCTATGGCTACCTTTGAAATAAGGGAAAATTAGGATCATTAATAGAAATTCAGATGAATGGAGGAATCCAACACAATATAATTCACCCTATTTATGTGCAGTTGAAACCAATTTCTAAGGTTTCTAGTTCCAACCTCCATAGCTTAGGAAATAACCCCAATATCTGTGAGAAAATGGCAAGTTAGGCTGTATCACAATGGGGTGGGGGTGGGGATGTGGAGGTAGAATTCAGAAAAGAACTAGGACCCTAAGGAATGGTGTTTTACCAGGAAGGAAGTGCCACTGGGACTTACATCTCATCCCTACCAGAGACTTGAAGTTGGTCAATGAACCCTAATTTTCTTCCAGGCTGTGCTCAAGTTTTACCTTCTTTATGAAAACTTTTTCGTCCTGTATCCTCTTTTCAAATCATCATGATTTCAACATTGTAAAATCATTCTGCATCTGCTCATATATGTAAATGTTTTCTTCTTCATGAGAACTTAAGTTCCTTGAAGGATTGATTCCTTTTCAATCCTTTACTTCCCCAATGCTTATAATGATTCCTAAATAGTAAATGTTTATTAAGTACTAATAGAACAATTCATATGGATTAGGCACTGAATGGAGTTAATTAGCTTAATAGTCATTTTTTCTTCCTTCAAATTCTCAAAATCCTTCAGTAGTACCTCCAAAAATGGTACAAAAGAAAAGAGGAAAAAGAGAAGAGAATAGAAGAGAAGTAAAGCAAAAAGGGAAGGAATGCAATGAAAAAAGGGAAGAGAAAAGAATTGGAAATATATGAAAATAAAAGAAGAAAAGTTACAGCATGATATGAATTGGTAGGAAATCCTAATGAAGTAAGCTATGGGATTTTCATAAGTCAGTATATTTTAAAGTACTCACAGGTATCCTCTGCACATTTATGCAAATACTAGCTAACCACAGGTTTAAATGTGGGGCAAGGGGCAGCAGTATCCATATAATGATTTTGATAATGCAAAAATGGACTACAATATTGTGCTTCTTCCACTTAAAGGAGCTTCAGAACACAAAGTTGGACAGACTCCAGCTCTTGTAACTTATTGGAATCTTTCCCCTCTCCTTAATTACAACACAAAACTGTGAGTGAAAATATGCTAAATGGTTATGTACCAGATAATTTACAACATGTATCTTACAAATTCATGTGTTCTAGTTGGAAATTTTCTGTAAAAGGAATGATGGAATATGACTTCCTCTAAATAATTTTGTTAAAATAATCTTCATCATCATTATCTACATCACTTGCATAATACATTGTAAATTTTACAGAACATTTTAAGATTCACCAACTATGAGGCATGTAGTGGAATTATTATTATGCCCCATATTATAAAGAAAATGAGACTATGAGAAGATAAGTAACATGTTTATGATCCCATTGGTTTTTGGCAACTGGACTGCATTTTGTTGCTTAGTTTCCTCATCTGAAAAATGGAAATAATAATAATAATACTCTATTTATATTTCATTGTCATCATAAGAATTAAATGCGATAATGCATATGATAGCTTTGAAATGTCTAAAATATTCTAGAATTATATGCTATTGTTATTAACATTATTCCCTTTCTTTAGGTGTTTCAAGATTTATTCTAGTCCTATTGATCTTGTAAAGAGAGTATGAACATGAAAATTCTGCTCCATACAAGCCTTATTTATTTATTATTTGTTCTGTAAAATTTTATTAAATTGTTATATTGAGCATTTCAGTCCAAAAGTTAAACTGCAAAGTATATCTCTTTTTCCTTCTCAGGAAGCAAAGAGAAACACATTATATTGAAATATTTAAATATCCATTAACTTGATAAATAATAATAACATTAATATCTAATGTTATATTAATGCTGATTTTTCCTGGTTAAAATAGTAATTTACAATTTGAGATCTGCATCCCTTTGTTTTTCATAAGTTCTTTTCTAACTTGTATTGCCTTAGAAATTACTTTCTGTAATGAATCTTCCACTTAGTTGGTATATTATGGTTACTCTGCCTCCACTCTCTTAGACCATTTTTTCTCACATTTGCCTTCTTTCCTCTCAGATTCTCCAGTATAGTGAAAGGATGAGAAGTCTCTTTTTTTCTCTGTCATAAGCTTAAGCCCCCACCAAATTGTATTCATCAATTTTAGGTACCTGTGAATAGTTCCCCATATGCACTTCAGATAGACTTTTTCAAAAAAAATTACTTCAAAGATACAGCAAGATTAAATATACAGATATTTTCCCCAATATATCAGAGGCATAATTCCTAGATCATTTGCTAAAAGTTGGAGAGATTAGGCCTAGAATTTAGATAATGGTATATTGACTATTCACTTGATATTTAGCATCAATTTTCATAATTTTAAGACCAAAGCCCCATTGGGTTCACATCTCTAGACTCAGGGTTTATCTGTGTGACTGACAACAAAATCATGTGTTCCATCAGAGATTTCACTCCCTTAAGCTAGGGAAAGAAGGGACAAAATTCCAAATCACCTTCTTAGAGCCACCTGGGTTAAAGGTAGCAATTGGACCTCAGGCCTGCCTTTCATTGCCTTATGGAGTGAGTAAAGGTGAGAAGGTAAGATGTGAAGGAAAGAAAAGACTCTTTAGTTACTAAGCAAAATTGTTTTAAAGACTGAAGCATTTTCAGCTATTCAGTCAAAAGTAAAAGTCAATGAAAAATGTTTATGCATAAAGCAATTATTTTATTTATAAGAAGTAGGTCCTCCAGCATCTTCCATATGCATATTTCTATCTAATGGTCATCTGAATATGCCCCAAATAACCATGACATTAGTCAAAGATAGCAGGGTATAAGTATTCAATTGAGAAAGAATCAAGCTCACATCATATTTCAAACATTGGCTACATGATCCTAGGAAAGTCATTTAGCTGTTTCAATTTCCTCATCTATATGGAGAATAATATCTTGTGCCACACAATGATGTTTCAGTATAAATGAAATAATGTGTGAATACTGTTTTGCAAATTTTTACATACCGTATAGATGGAAACTATTATTATTTCTGTAGGTTCTTAGAGCTTAACTCAGTTAATGAAGCCATCATACTGGATGCTCAGTTTTGTAGGTAACATTTACAACATTTATGAATCTATGAAACCACTCTCTTGACATTGCTGGGGGGGGGATAATTTGGGACTTTACATAGTTCAGGACAGCTGGTAATGATGTCACAAATGGAATTTTACACTTTAGGGGAAACACATGAATTTCTGTATCATAACTATAGAAACAGATATACATTTGTATTCCCAAATGGCAGGTTAACCTATTGGGTTATTGGTATGCCAGGGAAGGAGAAGAAAATGTATGATGAACTTATCCACTTCATTCTCCTGTAAGGAAATGGTCTTGAAACATATTTATTTGGAAGATATCTTGTATTCAAATTCATGACCTTTACTGTAAAAGGCCATAGATTTCTATACAAGAAAACTCCCAAATATATTTTCTTTATATACATATACATATATATATATATATGTGTGTGTGTATGTGTGTGTGTGTGTGTGTGTGTGTGTGTATCCAAATATATATTCTTATATCTTTTTTCTAGTCCAACTGCATAAGGGCTTAAATATACTGTTGGACAGATAATTGGATTGTCCATAGTTGAAAAGGAAAGATTAGAAAATGAGCACATATGCTAATGGTGACAATAACCATAACATGGTCTTTAGTACATGTGATTGTGGACCATAGTTTCAAAGGGATAATTCTGTAAAAAAGTATGGGGTTTATGAAAAAAGCTAAATCAGAGTTAATCAGATCTTAAGAGATTAGGGCATGCATGTAATTAAGAGAGCTTTTCATTAAATACTAGATTTAGCATTGCCAAGACATTGTAGTGGAATCTGAGACCTTGAGTTCACAAATATGGTAGCTACAATGGTCATGACCTTTGACTCAGAGATTCCACGGCTAAGTATCAATAAACATTTATTAAACATCTACTCTATGCCAGGCATTGTGGTGATCACAATGAAAGAAAGAAAGAAAGAAAGAAAGAAAGAAAGAAAGAAAGAAAGAAAGAAAGAAAGAAAGGAAGGAAGGAAGGAAGGAAGGAAGGAAGGAAGGAAGGAAGGAAGGAAGGAAGGAAGGAAGGAAGGAAGGAAGGAAGGAAGGAAGGAAGGAAGAACACTTTATCATCAAAAAGCTTGCAATGGAGGAAACAATGCACAAACGGCAGCTTACAAAAGATGGGTGATGTTACCTGAACAGGAGAAGTCAGTCAAAGAGGTCCTAAAGTAAGGCAGCCAGGTGAAAAATGAAGAGATGGTTGAGAATGGAGGTCTGGCATTCATAGACCTGACTTTCAATCATAGAGGCAAGGGTAGTGATGAGTTCTTGCAGAAAGAGGAGGTTATAACAATTATGGAACTGTGGAGGCATTAAGACAGAGAAGGCAAGAAATGAGGATGTATATACCTTCAAGAGGTATTTGAAAAAGAAAGACTTTATATGCACAAAAATATTCATAGATCATTTTTGTGGTACCAAAGAACTGGGGAAAAAAAGCAGTCATTTGGAGAATGCCTAAAAATTAAAGCATATAAACACAATAGATTTTTCTGTTTTCTGAGAATTGATGAACATAATGAATATGGAGAAACACAACAATGACATTACATGAATTGATGCAAAGTGAAGTAAACAAAGCCAAGAAAATACTATACCTAATGACTTTAACAATGTAAATGGAAAGGACAATAAATGCAAAGTAATTGAATATTTATTCAACTATAAAGAATAAGCCTGGCCATAAAAAGTGCTATAGACTAGCATTTCTCTTTCCCCTTTTTCCCCAGAGATAAGAAGAGCATGGATACATTTTTTGAGAGGGGAGGAGATAAAATTCAAAAGGATATCTTCACTATTTAAAACCAAAATATATCAGCAAAAAATCTTTTTTTTAAAAGCCTATGATTTTTTTCCAATAAGGTTATTCTTGCCAATGATACAAATCACAAATCATCCATACTCATATTCATTCACCACAATGAATCTACCTAATTTAATTAATATTTTTCTCACTTTTTCCTGACAAGTTAAGGACACAAAAAGATCATTTTAATACTATCCATCAGTTAGTTCCTCCTCACTTTTACCACATAATCAATACATCTCTTTTTTCTTAAGAGTATTCTTTTTGCAATTATTGTTATTCTTTGCTCAAGTATTTCATCATATTGTTATGGTATCATCAGATAGGTAAGCATCAGAAAAAACATCAAAACTTGATTATAAAGAATATGATGTTAACAAATGTACATATACAACTTTTACCAGACAATTTGTCACCCTGTGGAGAAAGGAGGTTAGGGAGGGTGGTAGAAAAATGTGAAACTCATAAATTTGCAAATGGATGAATCTTGAAAACTATGATAGCATGTAATTGGAAAAGCAAAATAAATTTCCAATTGAAAAATTAATATGTGTTAAAATAATGCCAATAGTAATATTGTTAGATCAAAAATATGGATATTTTATTTATCTTTCATTCATAATTCCAATTATTTCCCAGAAAGATTGAATTAAAATGCAGCTCCATCAATTAAATATTATTAGTCCTGATTTCTCAAAGTCCCTCCAATATGAACTCTTTCTAAAATTTTTCATTTTTATAATTTAACATGCATTAGTTGAAATTCTGGTTATATTAATCTGCATTTATCTTATAACTAGTGATTTTGAAGTATTTTATAGTATTATTGATAATTGTGATTCATCCTTTGAACAATTCTCTGTCAGAACTTTGGGTCATTATTTATTGAAGAATGACTATATTATTTATTAACCTTTTAAATCATACTTTAGCAGACATTTGATCAAATATTCATTCAATAACTTCTCTTATTATTATACTGATATTAATTTTGTTTGTACAAAATTTCTTAATTCAATGTTAACAAAATCTATAATTTTATCTTTCAGGACCATCTCTTTCCTTTTTTTTCCAATAAAATGCCTTTCTTAAACACAGTTATACAAGTACCTCATCTTAGTTCTTCTCTAATCTTTATATGTTGTTCTTTCTTATGATTAGCTCACTCACTTTAATTTTTTCTAATTTCTATCTCTTTCACTATTCTCTATTATATCTTTATTCCCTTTGGTTTTATAGTGAAGAGCATTCCATTCATATTTATAGTTATTAATA
This sequence comes from Macrotis lagotis, assembly GCF_037893015.1. Classification (NCBI taxonomy): domain Eukaryota; kingdom Metazoa; phylum Chordata; class Mammalia; order Peramelemorphia; family Peramelidae; genus Macrotis; species Macrotis lagotis. Next base: position 597,065,049 of record NC_133658.1, on the reverse strand, counting down.
TCATGTTTATTTTTATTTCTATCCAATCTTGTTACAGCATTTATGATCTCTTTACTGCTCAATTTACAGCAGAAGGGAAAAATGATGAGATTACAAAAAGGGGAGAGAATATATTAGTCTGTAATGCTAGAAATAATAGTCTCTATTATTTTTCACATTGTTCATCAGATCCAAATCAATGATTCATAGAAGAAATTTTCCTTTATTCTTTTTATTTATATTTTACAAGAGAGCTCTTCCTTCATTCTCAACCTATTTCTCTCTCAAACATCCCTACCATTCTTCTGTGACCTTGACCAACACTCTCTATATAGTAAAAGGAATTGAGACTCAAAAAGATCGAGTGACTTTCCTACAATCACATAACTCATGAAGTACAAGAAAAATATGAGCTCAATTCTCTGACTTCAATACCAGCATTATTTTCATTGTAATACGCCTGCCTTGATTGTCATATAGTCAGCGGAGAAAAGAAAGTCAAATGACATAAAACCAGATTAAGCTAGTCTAGAGACCCAAACATTCTTGAAGTTTTCTGATTTATTGCTACTTCATTGATCAAAGTTTTCCCCTTTCCTCTTTATTTCTCTAATGAGGGAAATTACATTGTCAAGAACATTCTATTCATTGTCTGTATTTTATAAACTTTATTGTCTGTATAAGAATTTGTAATATGTTCTTTCAGATACTTCACACCATTTGGTGTTTTCTTGGCAAAGTACTGGAGTGAATTGTTATATCCTTCTCCAGCTCATTTCACAAATGAGGGAACTGAGGCAAAGAGGGTTAAACTTCTTGGACAGAATCACACAGCTAGTCAATGTTTTAGGAAAAGATTTAAACTCAGGAAAAATGAGTCTTTCTGACTCCTAAAAAGCACTCTTCGCATTGCATCATGTAACTGCTTCTGAAGAAAAGATGGTCTTGGACAGCTGAAATAAGAAAAAAAAAATCATCTTATACCTAGTGAAAAACAAATAAAAAAATCTCACACAAGGAATTTTATTTTTCCCAAGCATATATTTGCCCATTTGTAAAATGTTAGTGCTGTAATACATAATCTCTAGGTACCTTCTAGAATCTACTAGACAATTGTGTAAATATTTTTTAAATTAATTTATTTTCATCAATATGCCATGTGCAGATGAATGTTTTTAAGTTACAAAATTTCCTTCCAATGCTCCCTTCCCATCCTCCTCCCCTCAGCAGCAGTTAAGTTAGCATTTTACATGTATATACACACACATATATACATACATACATATGTATATATATGTATATTAGGTTATTGCAAGGCAAATGGGATTTAGTAGTTTGCCCAAGACCACAAAACTAGGTAATTATTAAGTGTCTGAGGCTGGATTTGAACTCAGGTACTCCCGATTCCAGGCCTGGTGCTCTATCCACTGTGCCACCTAGCTTCCACAATACATACATACATATATGTATATATATAGTATATATATATATAGTATATATACATATATGTATATATGTACATATATATATATATAGATAAATATGTTTGCAGATTAGTAATTTTTATTATGAAGATAAGGGAAAGATATACATAATAAATAATTTGTAGAGATTGTTCATCAGATTCTGAAGGATTATTTTTTGTATGTGTTTTTAGTTTTTTTTTTTCTTTCTGTCTAACTGAAGATAATAAAATCCGTAGCCAGTCTAATGCAGTTGTTCCTAACTCTGTGGACTACTGAGAGTTACTGCTTCCATTAAGGTTGTATATCTCACAATGCTGTTGTTGTTGATGTGTACATTGTTTTCTTGTCTCTACTCCCTTCCCTCAGCATCAGTTCCTCTAAGTCATTCCATGCTTCTCTAGAGTCTGACCTTTTATTGGTTTTCTTATAGAACAATAGTATTCTATAGAATTCATGAACCATAACATGTTTAGCCATTCCCCAATTGTTGGGCATGCCCTCAATTTCCAATTCTTTGCCACTACAAAATGAGCTGCTATGAATATTTTTGAAATGTGAAGGACTTTCCCTTTTTTATAATTTCTTCTGGATATATACCTAGAATTGGAATTGCTGGGTCAAAGGGTAAGGACAGTTTTATTGCTCTTTGGGCACAGTTTCATTGTTCTCCAGAAAGGTTGGATCTGTTCACCACTCTACCAACAATGCATCAATGTTCCAATTCTCCCATTACCTCTCCAACATTGATCGTCTTCCCTTTTCTCTCATCTTGGTCAAAATGATAGGTGTGAGATTATACTTCATTGTTGTTTTTAATTTTCATTTCCCTAATCAATAATGATTTGGAATATTTTTTCCTTATGATTTTATATATATATCTATATATATATATATATATATATATATATATATATATATATATATATATATATATATGAAACTTTAATTTCTTCATTGGAAAAACTGTTCATAACCTTTGATCTTTATGAATTGGGGAATGACTTATGACCTTATAAATTTAATGCAATTTTCTATATAATTTAGAAAGGAGATTTTTTTTTAACTCCTAGTTCTGAAGATTGTTTCCCAGCTTCATACTTTCCTTCTAATTTTGGAAGCATTGATTTTAATTAGTAGAAAAAACTTTTTAAAATTTAATATAGTCAAAATCATTCACTTTTGCAATTTATAATGTGCTCTAATTCGTTATGGGTTTAAATTTATCATCTTTCCAAAGATCTGATAGAACATTTCTTGGTCTATTAACTTTTCTATGCTATCACTCTTTTTGTCCGAATCCTGTTATTCATTTTGACCTCATTTTGGTATATGGTGGGAGAATGTGGATGAAATGCCTAGTTTTTTGTCATGCTATTTTCCAGTTTTTCCCAACAATTTTTGTCAGATAGTGAGTTCTTATCCCAGAAGCTGATGTCTTTGGGTTTGTCAAACAGGTAAATGACTGTAGTGATTTACTTGGATTTCTTTTGAACCTACTCTAATCCATTGATCCGTTATTGTATTTCTTAACCAAGTTCCAGCCAATTTTGATGACTGCTGCTTTATAGTATAGTTTTAGATCTGGTAGAGCTAGGCCACCTTCTTTTATCTTTTTTTTTCCATCAACTTCCCTTGCTATTCTTACTCTTTGTTGATTGGTATGGTACTGAATAAGTAATTTAATTTGAGTAGGAATTGTCATTTTAATTATATTAGCTTAACTTAACCATGAACATTTGGCATTTTTTCCAATTATTTAGATCTGACTTAATTAAGGTGAGAATTACTTTATAATTGTGTTCAGGCAGTTTCTGGGTTTGTAGATTCCCAAATATTTAATGTTGTCTATAGTTATTTTAAATGGAATTTCTCTTTCTATCTTTTGTTCTTGGGCCTTTGCTGACCATATATAGAACTGCTGATGATTTATATGGGTTTATTTTATAACCTGCTCCTTTGCTGAATGTGTTAATTGTTTCATTTTTAGATGATTTTCTTGGTTTATCTAAGTATACCATCATATCATCTGCAAAGAGTGAAAGTTTTGCTTTCTCATTGCCGATTGGCGATTCCTTCAATTTCTTTTTCTTCTCTTATTGCTGCTGCAAAAAATTTCTAATACTATATTGAATAATAATGGTGATAATGGGCATCCTTGTTTCACCAATGATTTAATTGGAAATGCTATGAGTTTATTCCCATTACATATAATATTTGTTCATGTTTTTATTTAGATATTATTTATTATGATAAGGAAAGCTCCATTTATTTTTAAACTTTCTAGTTTTCTTTTAATAGATCAGATATTGTATTTTATCATAGGTATTTTCAACATCTTTTGAGATAATCATATGATTTATTTTGGTTTTGCTATTGATATGTATTAATTTTGTTGGGTGTTTTTTCTAATGTAGAAAACCATTATCTGCCCTAGCTGGTATATTTATTCTACCTGATCATGGTGTATTATCCTAATAATAACTTGCTTGTGGTCTCATTGCTAAAATTTTATTTAAGATTTTTACATCAATATTCATTAGGGAGATTGTTCTGTAATTTTTCTTTTTCTTGTTTTGGTTCTTCCTGGTTTAGGTATCAGCACCATGTTGGTGTAATAAAAGGAGTTTGGCAGAACTACTTCCTCTCTTATTTTTTAAACAGTTCATGTAGAATAGGAATTAATTGTTCCCCTAAATGTTTGGTAGAATTCATTTGTAAATCCATTTGGACCTGGAGATTTTTTCTTCATGAGTTTATTGATGGTTTTCTTCAATTTATTTTTTTTGAAATGGAGTTATTTAAGTTATTTATTTCCTCTTCTGTTAATCTGGGCAGTATGTATTTTTGTAAATATTCATCCATTTCACTCAAGTTGCCCAATTCATTTGCATATGGTTTGACAATGTATCTCAGAATTATCACTTTAATTTCTTCCCCCCTTGGTAGTTAGTTCACTCTTCGTTTTTTGATACTGGTAATTTAGTTGTCTTCTTACTTTTCTTTTATCTATTTTATTGACTTTTTCATAAAACCAACTCTTAGTTTTAGTTATAGGATCAATGAATGGTTCTTTTACCTTCCATTTTATTAATATCTCCCTTAATTTTTCAGAATTACTAATTTGGTATTTAATTGGGGATCTTTAATTTGTCCTTCTTCTTGATTTTTTTTCTTGCATCCTCAATACATTGACCTCTTCTTTCTTTACTTTATTCAAAAAGGCATTTAGAGAGATATAAATTTCCCCCCCATGCCAATAAATTGGACAATTTGAGTGAAAGGGATGAATATTTACAAAAATGCAAACTGCCCAGATTAACAGAAGAGGAAATAAATTACTTAAATAACCACATTTAAGCAAAAGAAATTGAAGAAGCTATCAATAAACTCCCTAAGAAAAAAATCTCCATTCTTAAGATAAATCTATTTAATTTACAATTAGTTCTTAGTTTTATCTTTTCCTGATTCTTTATTTTATGTAATTTTATTTCATCTTGGATTGATAATTGTATATTTATTATTTCTGGCTTTCTGCATTTCATTATAAGGTTTTTGTCCTCTAGTACATGGTCAAATTTGGTGTAGGTGCCATGTTCTCCTGAGAAAAAAATGTATGTTTATTTGTATCACATTAAGTTTACTCAAGAGTTCTATCATATCTAAGTTTTCTAATATTTCATTCACCTTCTCAGCTTTCTTTTTATTATTTTTTTTGTTAGTTTCATCTATTTCTGAGAGAGGGAGATTGAGGTTTCCCATTTTTAAAATGTTGCTGTCTAAGAATACTTGTAATTCACTCACCTTTTCTTCTAGGAATCTGGATGCTATATAACTAGGTGAATACATGTTTAGTAATGATATAGCTTTATTACCAATGGTGCCTTTTAAGATGATGTAGTTTCCTTCCTCATCCCTCTTAATGAGATTGACTTTTGTTTTATTCTATCTGAGATTAGGATCACTACCCCAAATTTTTTCACTTAAGCTGAGACATAAAATATTTTGCTCCAACCTTTTCCCTTTACCTTGTTTGTATCTTTCTGTTTTAAATGTGTTTATTGTAAACAACATATTGAAGGATTCTGTTTTCAATCCATTCTGCTACTCACTTCCATTTTATGGGACAGTTCATTCCATTCACATGTACAGTTCATATTACTTATTATGCATTTTCCTTCATGCTATCTTTTCTTCATTTATATTTTTTCTATTTCCTTTTCTCTCATTCCTCCTCACCAAATTTTAACTACCTTTTCCTTTGATTTTTCTTTTAAAAATTTAACTGCCAGTTTATTTTCACTTATACCTTTGCCTTCCCTTTTATCAGTAACTTCTTCCTTTATCTTTCCCTTTCCCTGTCCTCCCCTTCCCTGTAGATTAGGTGAGATGTTTTAAACCCTAGTGGGAATGTATCCTATACTCTCTGGGCTAAATCTACTGAACAGAATTTACTCAGCATTCCCATTATCTCTTCTTTCCCTCTAAAATTATAAATCTTTGTGCCTCTTTCTTTTTTGTTATTTATAGCTCTAATACTATTAATCAGGGATCAGCAATCACAGTTTGATTATTTGATTGTTTGATAAACTCATTTTGTTATCAGATTGTTTGATTACCTGATAAGAGACATTGCCTCAATTTGCATAAAGTAATAATTATAATCATTTTTTTTTCTGCCTTACCCCCTTTTCAAGTATCTTTCAAGTACACAGTCTTCCTCATGAGCCAAAGTATTATCCAAATTCATATCATTTCTTGAACTTTGTGCCCCTCTACCCAGGCCTATTTTCTCTCACACATTACCCCATTCCCCTCCCACACCCAGGGTCAGGGTATTTACCCCAGTGTTAAGTGAAGCAATGCCTATTTACTTCCACATTTTGGCCCCCACCCCACCCCTTTCTGCCCCTCCCCACCCAGGGTACTTAACTCTATATTAAGAGAAGGAAAGCCTATTCTCTTTCCCACTTCCCTCCCCTCACCTAGGGAACTTAACTCCTTGTTAAGTGAAGCAAGGTCAATTTTCTTTCACACTTTACCTACACTTTCTTCATCCAGGGCACTTATCCCTTTGGTTACATGAAGCAAGGATTAAGTAAAAACTCTAATCTAATTGACTGAAAGAATCTTAAGGATTTCAAAGTACTGCCAGACTGGAGGGTCTCACCTGAGATCTTTACAAAGGATTGTAAATTAGAGAGACATTGACACAGGTCCTCAAAGTTTATGATGCTTAAAGGACTCTAAGTACTGGGAGGTTCTGAGTGTCTCACCTGTCAACTTTACAAATGATTGTACATTATAGGAGATACTATTCCTTTATGATGCTCTCATTAGACAAACAGTTAAGCACAGAAGAATTAAAGTGGGTCAAAGGATACTGAGACCCTTAAGTTCAAAGTTAACACCCCTGCTTTTCTTCAGGGCTTTTTACCTCAAACATAATGATGTCATCTTATACCTCTTCAATAGAGAGAAAAGACTCACTTATACCCAAAACTTTGGTTTCATTTTCTTTAATTATATTCTACCCTTTATTTATCCTAAAAGAAGTATAGCTCTAAAGAATTAGAAGTGTTATATTTTCCCTTTTAGTGTTGTATAAAATTGATGGTCTTGACCAATATTTGTTTTTTTTCCCTTCTGCTTTTAATTTACCTCTTTTTTGCAACTCTTGAGTTGTGTATTTGGTGATTAAATTCTCTGTTAAATTCTAATCTTTGTGTAGGGAATTTCTGGAAGTCCTCTATTTCTTTGAAAATCCATCTTTTCTTCTGACAGTATATGCTGAATTTTTCAGGGTCTTACATTCTGGGTTTTTATCCCAAGTCCTTTGCTCTCTGAAATATACTATTCCAGGTCTTCAGATCCTGCAATGTTGAGGCTGATAGGTCCTGTGTTAGTCTGATTGTTCCCTTTGTTTTGTATTGTTTTCTTTTTTGCTGCGTTTTTATAATGCTCTCCTTTATTTGATAGCACTGGAATTTGGCTATTACAGTCCTTGGAGTTTTTATTCTGGGGGCTCTTTCTGGAGGGGTTCTCTGGATTCTCTCAATGATTATATTGTTATCTTGTTCTAGTATAGTTGGACAGTTTCACCTCATAATTTGCTGCATGCTGTTTCCCAGGTTCTTTTCTTCATCCAGAGTTTCTGGTAGTCTAATAATTCATACATTGTCTCTCCTCGATCTCTTTTCCAAGTCATTGGCATTTCCTAAAGGGTATTTTTATTTTCTTCAATATTTTCAGCCTTTCCAATTTTTTTCATGGAATCTTATAGTCTTGTAGATCCTGGGTTTTATTTGTCCAGTTCTAATTTTTATGGTTTTATTTTCTTCAGTGAGCTTCTGTGATTCCCTTTCTAGTTGGTTATTTTTACTTTTAATAGAGTTGATTTATTTGGTCAATTTTTCATAATTTTTCCTGCATGACTTTCATTTCTCTTTCCCATTTTTGTTTTTCCTCCTCTCTTCTTTGTTTTTAAATTCTTTTTTTAAACTCTTCAATGAGTCCATTTTATAGACCATTTTGATATTTAACCTGTGAGTGATATTTCATTATTTTCTTCTTCAGAAATGGCACTGTTATCATCTTTGAAAAGTAGTTTTCTATAGTGAGTGCTCCTTTAGCTTTTTTGCTCATCTTTGTTGTTCTAGTTCTGCTTCTGGGGGTATAGGAAGTATAGATCCAAGCTTTTGTTTTTGTTTTATGCTGGGGCTGAGGTGTTATCTCTGGTTTGTTGATGGCTAAACTATGGCCTATGCAGTCCAGATCTTGCCTTGACAGAGGTTTTTTTCCCCCCTCCTTTATATTCAGGTTCTGATTAAGAAGTGTTTTGTTTCCAACTCAGTCCTGTCTTTTACCCTGGTGTTCTTTTTTTAAATATATCTTTATATATATATATATAATATATATATATATATTATATATATATATAATATTTATACAAATGTTGTTTTTACTAAAATATGCTTGTTTAAGAGTAAACATAATATCCCCACCCCCCCAAAAAAAATAGAAACTCATGAGCAATAAATTAAGGGAAAAAGAAAAATAAATAATATTTTTTAAATGTGCTTCAGTCTGTGTTCTAGCACCACCAGCTCTGTTGCAGGTGGATCACATTCCTTATGATAAGTCCATCACAAAAGCTACTTCCATATTTTTCCACTGTTGCCATTGGTGATCGCAACTCCCTCCTTTCATACCTCCCAATTACAATCTACTGTGTTTCTCTCCTTTCACTCCATTCCTCTTCTTAAAAGTGCTGTAGGGTAGCTGAGTCATACAGCAGGATGAGTAGTGGCCCTGGGCCCAAGAGACCCTGAGTCCACATAACACCCCTAAGGTCCAGCAACCACCTGGTCATATGGTCCTGGGACAGGCCATCCATTCCTAGCCCCTTGCAAGAAGTAAAAAAGAAATGTGTTATATCTGATCACTCTGCTCCATGGTCCATCCTCTCCTCCCTCACTCACATTCACCCCTTTCCCCTGTTCCCCTTCTCTCCTTTTTACTCTAGATGTCTATACCCCATTGAGTGTATATGCTGTTTCCTCTCTGATCCATCTCTGATGAGAGCAAAGGTTCCCTCATTCCCCCTCACCTACCCCCTTCCAAATCATTGAAATAGCTCATTGCAATAAAAAACTTATTAAATGAATTATCTTAGCCTATTCCACCTCTCCTTTCTCTTACTCCCATGATATTTCTCTTTTAACCATTGACTCCATTTTTACAATATATTATATCTTTAAATTCAGCTCTCTTCTAGGCTTCATCTATAAATACTCTTCTACCTGCTCTATTGAATAAGTACTTTCATATGAGTATTATCAGTATCATTTTTCTATGCAGGAATACATGCAGTTCATCATCATTAAATCCCTCATATTTTACCTTTCTCCTACACTCTCTATGCTTCGCCTGAGTCCTGTATTTGAAGATCAAGCTTTCTGTTCAGCTCTGGTTGCTGCAACAGGAACAATTGAAATTCCCCTGGTTCATTGAAAGTCCATCTTTTCCCCTGGAAGATGATATTCAATTTTGCTGGGTAATTGATTTTTGATTGCATTCCAAGCTCCTTTGCCTTCTGGAATATTATATTCCAAGCTGTATGATCCCTTAATATAGTTGCTGCTTAGTCCTCTGTAATCCTGACCATAGCTCCATGATATTTGAATTGTGTCCTTCTGGCTGCTTGTAATATTTTCACTTTGATTTGGGAGTTCTGGAACTTGGCTATAATATTCCTGGGGGTTGTTTTTTTTTCTCTTTCCAGGGGAGATTGGTGGATTCTCTCAATTTCTATTTTGCCTTCTGCTTCAAGGAAATCTGGGCAATTTTCCTGAAGGAATTCTTTAAAAATGCAGTCATGGCTCTTTTTTCTGATTATGACTTTCAGGTATCCCAATAATTTTTAAATTCTCTTTCCTGAATCTGTTTTCTAGATCAGTTTCTTTTCAATGAGATATTTCACCTTTTCTTCTAATTTTTCATTCTTTTTGTTTTTGAAGTATTGTGTCTTGACTTCTCTTAATGTCAACAATTTCCTTTAGCTCCATTCTACATCTGAAGGATTTGTTTTCCTCAGAGAGCCTTCTTATCTCTTTTTTCCATCTGGCCAATTCTGCTTCTTAAAGCATTCTTCTACTCAATAACTTTTTGAACTGTTTTTATCCATTTGACTTATACTGGTTTTTTAACATGTTATTTTCTTCAGCATTTTTTTGGATCTCCTTGACTAAACTGCTGATTTCTTTGTCATGTTTTTCCTGCATCTCTCTCATTTCTTTTTCCAATTTTTCTTCTATTTCCTTCACTTGATTTTCAAAATCTTTTTTGAGCTCTGTCATAGCCTGTTTTTCTTGGAGTCTTTAGATGCAGAAGCTTATACTTCCTCATCTTCAGATTGAGTATTTTGATCCTACTTGGGATAATAGGCAAAGTATTTCTCAGTGGTGTTCCACTTTTTTTCTCTCTTTACTATCTCTCTTTCCCCTTTTTCCCCAGAGATAAGAAGAGCATGGATACATTTTTTGAGAGGGGAGGAGATAAAATTCAAAAGGATATCTTCACTATTTAAAACCAAAATATATCAGCAAAAAATCTTTTTTTAAAAGCCTATGATTTTTTTCCAATAAGGTTATTCTTGCCAATGATACAAATCACAAATCATCCATACTCATATTCATTCACCACAATGAATCTACCTAATTTAATTAATATTTTTCTCACTTTTTCCTGACAAGTTAAGGACACAAAAAGATCATTTTAATACTATCCATCAGTTAGTTCCTCCTCACTTTTACCACATAATCAATACATCTCTTTTTTCTTAAGAGTATTCTTTTTGCAATTATTGTTATTCTTTGCTCAAGTATTTCATCATATTGTTATGGTATCATCAGATAGGTAAGCATCAGAAAAAACATCAAAACTTGATTATAAAGAATATGATGTTAACAAATGTACATATACAACTTTTACCAGACAATTTGTCACCCTGTGGAGAAAGGAGGTTAGGGAGGGTGGTAGAAAAATGTGAAACTCATAAATTTGCAAATGGATGAATCTTGAAAACTATGATAGCATGTAATTGGAAAAGCAAAATAAATTTCCAATTGAAAAATTAATATGTGTTAAAATAATGCCAATAGTAATATTGTTAGATCAAAAATATGGATATTTTATTTATCTTTCATTCATAATTCCAATTATTTCCCAAAAGATTGAATTAAAATGCAGCTCCATCAATTAAATATTATTAGTCCTGATTTCTCAAAGTCCCTCCAATATGAACTCTTTCTAAAATTTTTCATTTTTATAATTTAACATGCATTAGTTGAAATTCTGGTTATATTAATCTGCATTTATCTTATAACTAGTGATTTTGAAGTATTTTATAGTATTATTGATAATTGTGATTCATCCTTTGAACAATTCTCTGTCAGAACTTTGGGTCATTATTTATTGAAGAATGACTATATTATTTATTAACCTTTTAAATCATACTTTAGCAGACATTTGATCAAATATTCATTCAATAACTTCTCTTATTATTATACTGATATTAATTTTGTTTGTACAAAATTTCTTAATTCAATGTTAACAAAATCTATAATTTTATCTTTCAGGACCATCTCTTTCCTTTTTTTTCCAATAAAATGCCTTTCTTAAACACAGTTATACAAGTACCTCATCTTAGTTCTTCTCTAATCTTTATATGTTGTTCTTTCTTATGATTAGCTCACTCACTTTAATTTTTCTAATTTCTATCTCTTTCACTATTCTCTATTATATCTTTATTCCCTTTGGTTTTATAGTGAAGAGCATTCCATTCATATTTATAGTTATTAATATCATGTTTATTTTTATTTCTATCCAATCTTGTTACAGCATTTATGATCTCTTTACTGCTCAATTTACAGCAGAAGGGAAAAATGATGAGATTACAAAAAGGGGAGAGAATATATTAGTCTGTAATGCTAGAAATAATAGTCTCTATTATTTTTCACATTGTTCATCAGATCCAAATCAATGATTCATAGAAGAAATTTTCCTTTATTCTTTTTATTTATATTTTACAAGAGAGCTCTTCCTTCATTCTCAACCTATTTCTCTCTCAAACATCCCTACCATTCTTCTGTGACCTTGACCAACACTCTCTATATAGTAAAAGGAATTGAGACTCAAAAAGATCGAGTGACTTTCCTACAATCACATAACTCATGAAGTACAAGAAAAATATGAGCTCAATTCTCTGACTTCAATACCAGCATTATTTTCATTGTAATACGCCTGCCTTGATTGTCATATAGTCAGCGGAGAAAAGAAAGTCAAATGACATAAAACCAGATTAAGCTAGTCTAGAGACCCAAACATTTTGAAGTTTTCTGATTTATTGCTACTTCATTGATCAAAGTTTTCCCTTTCCTCTTTATTTCTCTAATGAGGAAATTACATTGTCAAGAACATTCTATTCATGTCTGTATTTTATAAACTTTATTGTCTGTATAAGAATTTGTAATATGTTCTTTCAGATACTTCACACCATTTGGTGTTTTCTTGGCAAAGTACTGGAGTAAATTGTTATATCCTTCTCCAGCTCATTTCACAAATGAGGCTTAAACTTCTTGGACAGGATCACACAGCTAGTCAATGTTTTAGGAAAGATTTAAACTCAGGAAAAATGAGTCTTTCTGACTCCTAAAAAGCACTCTTCGCATTGCATCATGTAACTGCTTCTGAAGAAAAGATGGTCTTGGACAGCTGAAATAAGAAAAAAAAATCATCTTATACCTAGTGAAAAACAAATAAAAAAATCTCACACAAGGAATTTTATTTTGCCCAAGCATATATTTGCCCATTTGTAAAATGTTAGTGCTGTAATACATAATCTCTAGGTACCTTCTAGAATCTACTAGACAATTGTGTAAATATTTTTTAAATTAATTTATTTTCATCAATATGCCATGTGCAGATGAATGTTTTTAAGTTACAAAATTTCCTTCCAATGCTCCCTTCCCATCCTCCTCCCCTCAGCAGCAGTTAAGTTAGCATTTTACATGTATATACACACACATATATACATACATACATATGTATATATATGTATATTAGGTTATTCCAAGGCAAATGGGATTTAGTAGTTTGCCCAAGACCACAAAACTAGGTAATTATTAAGTGTCTGAGGCTGGATTTGAACTCAGGTACTCCTGATTCCAGGCCTGGTGCTCTATCCACTGTGCCACCTAGCTTCCACAATACATACATACATATATATATATATATATATATATATATATATATATATATATGTATATATACATATATATATATAGATAAATATGTTTGCAGATTAGTAATTTTTATTATGAAGATAAGGGAAAGATATACATAATAAATAATTTGTAGAGATTGTTCATCAGATTCTGAAGGATTATTTTTTGTATGTGTTTTAGTTTTTTTTTTCTTTCTGTCTAACTGAAGATAATAAAATCCGTAGCCAGTCTAATGCAGTTGTCCTAACTCTGTGGACTACTGAGAGTTACTGCTTCCATTAAGGTTGTATATCTCACAATGCTGTTGTTGTTGATGTGTACATTGTTTTCTTGTCTCTACTCCCTTCCCTCAGCATCAGTTCCTCTAAGTCATTCCATGCTTCTCTAGAGTCTGACCTTTTATGGTTTCTTATAGAACAATAGTATTCTATAGAATTCATGAACCATAACATGTTTAGCCATTCCCCAATTGTTGGGCATGCCCTCAATTTCCAATTCTTTGCCACTACAAAATGAGCTGCTATGAATATTTTGAAATGTGAAGGACTTTCCCTTTTTTATAATTTCTTCTGGATATATACCTAGAATTGGAATTGCTGGGTCAAAGGGTAAGGACAGTTTTATTGCTCTTTGGGCACAGTTTCATTGTTCTCCAGAAAGGTTGGATCTGTTCACCACTCTACCAACAATGCATCAATGTTCCAATTCTCCCATTACCTCTCCAACATTGATCGTCTTCCCTTTTTCTCATCTTGGTCAAAATGATAGGTGTGAGATTATACTTCATTGTTGTTTTAATTTTCATTTCCCTAATCAATAATGATTTGGAATATTTTTCCTTATGATTTTATATATATATATATATATATATATATATATATATATATATGAAACTTTAATTTCTTCATTGGAAAACTGTTCATAACCTTTGATCTTTATGAATTGGGGAATGACTTATGACCTTATAAATTTAATGCAATTTTCTATATAATTTAGAAAGGAGATTTTTTTTTAACTCCTAGTTCTGAAGATTGTTTCCCAGCTTCATACTTTCCTTCTAATTTTGGAAGCATTGATTTTAATTAGTAGAAAAACTTTTTAAAATTTAATATAGTCAAAATCATTCACTTTTGCAATTTATAATGTGCTCTAATTCGTTATGGGTTTAAATTTATCATCTTTCCAAAGATCTGATAGAACATTTCTTGGTCTATTAACTTTTCTATGCTATCACTCTTTTTGTCCGAATCCTGTTATTCATTTTGACCTCATTTTGGTATATGGTGGGAGATGTGGATGAATGCCTAGTTTTTGTCATGCTATTTTCCAGTTTTCCCAACAATTTTTGTCAGATAGTGAGTTCTTATCCCAGAAGCTGATGTCTTTGGGTTTGTCAAACAGTAAATGACTGTAGTGATTTACTTGGATTTCTTTTGAACCTACTCTAATCCATTGATCCGTTATTGTATTTCTTAACCAGTTCCAGCCAATTTTGATGACTGCTGCTTTATAGTATAGTTTTAGATCTGGTAGAGCTAGGCCACCTTCTTTTATCTTTTTTTTCCATCACTTCCCTTGCTATTCTTACTCTTTGTTGATTGGTATGGTACTGAATAAGTAATTTAATTTGAGTAGAATTGTCATTTTAATTATATTAGCTTAACTTAACCATGAACATTTGGCATTTTTCCAATTATTTAGATCTGACTTAATTAAGGTGAGAATTACTTTATAATTGTGTTCAGGCAGTTTCTGGGTTTGTAGATTCCCAAATATTTAATGTTGTCTATAGTTATTTTAAATGGAATTTCTCTTTCTATCTTTTGTTCTTGGGCCTTTGCTGACCATATATAGAACTGCTGATGATTTATATGGGTTTATTTTATAACCTGCTCCTTTGCTGAATGTGTTAATTGTTTCATTTTTAGATGATTTTCTTGGTTTATCTAAGTATACCATCATATCATCTGCAAAGAGTGAAAGTTTTGCTTTCTCATTGCCGATTGCGATTCCTTCAATTTCTTTTTCTTCTCTTCTTGCTGCTGCAAAAATTTCTAATACTATATTGAATAATAATGGTGATAATGGGCATCCTTGTTTCACCCATGATTTAATTGGAAATGCTATGAGTTTATTCCCATTACATATAATATTTGTTCATGTTTTATTTAGATATTATTTATTATGATAAGGAAAGCTCCATTTATTTTTAAACTTTCTAGTTTTCTTTTAATAGATCAGATATTGTATTTTATCATAGGTATTTTCAACATCTTTTGAGATAATCATATGATTTATTTTGGTTTTGCTATTGATATGTTTAATTTTGTTGGGTGTTTTTCTAATGTTGAAACCATATCTGCCCTAGCTGGTATATTTATTCTACCTGATCATGGTGTATTATCCTAATAATAACTTGCTTGTGGTCTCATTGCTAAAATTTTATTTAAGATTTTTACATCAATATTCATTAGGGAGATTGTTCTGTAATTTTCTTTTTCTGTTTTGGTTCTTCCTGGTTTAGGTATCAGCACCATGTTGGTGTAATAAAAGGAGTTTGGCAGAACTACTTCCTCTCTTATTTTTTAAACAGTTCATGTAGAATAGGAATTAATTGTTCCCTAAATGTTTGGTAGAATTCATTTGTAAATCCATTTGGACCTGGAGATTTTTTCTTCATGAGTTTATTGATGGTTTCTTCAATTTATTTTTTTGAAATGGAGTTATTTAAGTTATTTATTTCCTCTTCTGTTAATCTGGGCAGTATGTATTTTTGTAAATATTCATCCATTTCACTCAAGTTGCCCAATTCATTTGCATATGGTTTGACAATGTATCTCAGAATTATCACTTTAATTTCTTCCCCCTTGGTAGTTAGTTCACTCTTCGTTTTTGATACTGGTAATTTAGTTGTCTTCTTACTTTTCTTTTATCTATTTTATTGACTTTTTCATAAAACCAACTCTTAGTTTTAGTTATAGGATCAATGAATGGTTCTTTTACCTTCCATTTTATTAATATCTCCCTTAATTTTTCAGAATTACTAATTTGGTATTTAATTGGGGATCTTTAATTTGTCCTTCTTCTTGATTTTTTTTCTTGCATCCTCAATACATTGACCTCTTCTTTCTTTACTTTATTCAAAAAGGCATTTAGAGAGATATAAATTCCCCCCCATGCCAATAAATTGGACAATTTGAGTGAAAGGGATGAATATTTACAAAAATGCAAACTGCCCAGATTAACAGAAGAGGAAATAAATTACTTAAATAACCACATTTAAGCAAAAGAAATTGAAGAAGCTATCAATAAACTCCCTAAGAAAAAAATCTCCATTCTTAAGATAAATCTATTTAATTTACAATTAGTTCTTAGTTTATCTTTTCCTGATTCTTTATTTTATGTAATTTTATTTCATCTTGGATTGATAATTGTATATTTATTATTTCTGGCTTTCTGCATTTCATTATAAGGTTTTTGTCCTCTAGTACATGGTCAAATTTGGTGTAGGTGCCATGTTCTCCTGAGAAAAAAATGTATGTTTATTTGTATCACATTAAGTTTACTCAAGAGTTCTATCATATCTAAGTTTTCTAATATTTCATTCACCTTCTCAGCTTTCTTTTTATTATTTTTTTTGTTAGTTTCATCTATTTCTGAGAGAGGGAGATTGAGGTTTCCCATTTTTAAAATGTTGCTGTCTAAGAATACTTGTAATTCACTCACCTTTTCTTCTAGGAATCTGGATGCTATATAACTAGGTGAATACATGTTTAGTAATGATATAGCTTTATTACCAATGGTGCCTTTTAAGATGATGTAGTTTCCTTCCTCATCCCTCTTAATGAGATTGACTTTTGTTTTATTCTATCTGAGATTAGGATCACTACCCCAAATTTTTTCACTTAAGCTGAGACATAAAATATTTTGCTCCAACCTTTTCCCTTTACCTTGTTTGTATCTTTCTGTTTTAAATGTGTTTATTGTAAACAACATATTGAAGGATTCTGGTTTTCAATCCATTCTGCTACTCACTTCCATTTTATGGGACAGTTCATTCCATTCACATGTACAGTTCATATTACTTATTATGCATTTTCCTTCATGCTATCTTTCTTCATTTATATTTTTCTATTTCCTTTTCTCTCATTCCTCCTCACCAAATTTTAACTACCTTTTCCCTTTGATTTTTCTTTTAAAAATTTAACTGCCAGTTTATTTTCACTTATACCTTTGCCTTCCCTTTTATCAGTAACTTCTTCCTTTATCTTTCCCTTTCCCTGTCCTCCCCTTCCCTGTAGATTAGGTGAGATGTTTAAACCCTAGTGGGAATGTATCCTATACTCTCTGGGCTAAATCTACTGAACAGAATTTACTCAGCATTCCCATTATCTCTTCTTTCCCTCTAAAATTATAAAAATTTGTGCCTCTTTCTTTTTTGTTATTTATAGCTCTAATACTATTAATCAGGGATCAGCAATCACAGTTTGATTATTTGATTGTTTGATAAACTCATTTTGTTATCAGATTGTTTGATTACCTGATAAGAGACATTGCCTCAATTTGCATAAAGTATAATTATAATCATTTTTTTTTGCCTTACCCCCTTTTCAAGTATCTTTCAAGTACACAGTCTTCCTCATGAGCCAAAGTATTATCCAAAGTCATATCATTTCTTGAACTTTGTGCCCCTCTACCCAGGCCTATTTTCTCTCACACATTACCCCATTCCCCTCCCACACCCAGGGTCAGGGTATTTACCCCAGTGTTAAGTGAAGCAATGCCTATTTACTTCCACACTTTGGCCCCACCCCACCCCTTTCTGCCCCTCCCCACCCAGGGTACTTAACTCTATATTAAGAGAAGGAAAGCCTATTCTCTTTCCCACTTCCCTCCCCTCACCTAGGGAACTTAACTCCTTGTTAAGTGAAGCAAGGTCAATTTTCTTTCACACTTTACCTACACTTTCTTCATCCAGGGCACTTATCCCTTTGTTACACTAAGCAAGGATTAAGTAAAACTCTAATCTAATTGACTGAAAGAATCTTAAGGATTTCAAAGTACTGCCAGACTGGAGGTCTCACCTGAGATCTTTACAAAGGATTGTAAATTAGAGAGACATTGACACAGGTCCTCAAAGTTTATGATGCTTAAAGGACTCTAAGTACTGGGAGGTTCTGAGTGTCTCACCTGTCAACTTTACAAATGATTGTACATTATAGGAGATACTATTCCTTTATGATGCTCTCATTAGACAAACAGTTAAGCACAGAAGAATTAAAGTGGGTCAAAGGATACTGAGACCCTTAAGTTCAAAGTTAACACCCCTGCTTTTCTTCAGGGCTTTTTACCTCAAACATAATGATGTCATCTTATACCTCTTCAATAGAGAGAAAAGACTCACTTATACCCAAAACTTTGGTTTCATTTTCTTTAATTATATTCTACCCTTTATTTATCCTAAAAGAAGTATAGCTCTAAAGAATTAGAAGTGTTATATTTTCCCTTTTAGTGTTGTATAAAATTTGATGGTCTTGACCAATATTTGTTTTTTTTCCCTTCTGCTTTTAATTTACCTCTTTTTTGCAACTCTTGAGTTGTGTATTTGGTGATTAAATTCTCTGTTAAATTCTAATCTTTGTGTAGGGAATTTCTGGAAGTCCTCTATTTCTTTGAAAATCCATCTTTTCTTCTGACAGTATATGCTGAATTTTTCAGGGTCTTACATTCTGGGTTTTTATCCCAAGTCCTTTGCTCTCTGAAATATACTATTCCAGGTCTTCAGATCCTGCAATGTTGAGGCTGATAGGTCCTGTGTTAGTCTGATTGTTCCCTTTGTTTGTATTGTTTTCTTTTTTGCTGCGTTTTTATAATGCTCTCCTTTATTTGATAGCACTGGAATTTGGCTATTACAGTCCTTGGAGTTTTTATTCTGGGGGCTCTTTCTGGAGGGGTTCTCTGGATTCTCTCAATGATTATATTGTTATCTTGTTCTAGTATAGTTGGACAGTTTCACCTTATAATTTGCTGCATGCTGTTTCCCAGGTTCTTTTCTTCATCCAGAGTTTCTGGTAGTCTGATAATTCATACATTGTCTCTTCTCGATCTATTTTCCAAGTCATTGGCATTTCCTAAAGGGTATTTTTATTTTCTTCAATATTTTCAGCCTTTTTAATTTTTTTCATGGAATCTTATAGTCTTGTAGATTCTGAGTTTTATTTGTCCAGTTCTAATTTTTATGGTTTTATTTTCTTCAGTGAGCTTCTGTGATTCCCTTTCTAGTTGGTTATTTTTACTTTTAATAGAGTTGATTTATTTGGTCAATTTTTCATAATTTTCCTGCATGACTTTCATTTCTCTTTCCCATTTTTGTTTTTCCTCCTCTCTTCTTTGTTTTTAAATTCTTTTTTAAACTCTTCAATGAGTCCATTTTATAGACCATTTTGATATTTAACCTGTGAGTGATATTTCATTATTTTCTTCTTCAGAAATGGCACTGTTATCATCTTTGAAAAGTAGTTTTCTATAGTGAGTGCTCCTTTAGCTTTTTTGCTCATCTTTGTTGTTTTAGTTCTGCTTCTGGGGTATAGGAAGTATAGATCCAAGCTTTTGTTTTTGTTTTATGCTGGGGCTGAGGTGTTATCTCTGGTTTGTTGATGGCTAAACTATGGCCTATGCAGTCCAGATCTTGCCTTGACAGAGGTTTTTTTCCCCCCTCCTTTATATTCAGTTATATTCAGGTTCTGATTAAGAAGTGTTTTGTTTCCAACTCAGTCCTGTCTTTTACCCTGGTGTTCTTTTTTTAAATATATCTTTATATATATATATATATATATATATATATATATATATATATATATATATATATTTATACAAATGATGTTTTTTATACATTACTGAAATATGCTTGTTTAAGAGTAAACATAATATCCCCACCCCCCAAAAAAATAGAAACTCATGAGCAATAAATTAAGGGAAAAAGAAAAATAAATAATATTTTTTAAATGTGCTTCAGTCTGTGTTCTAGCACCACCAGCTCTGTTGCAGGTGGATCACATTCCTTATGATAAGTCCATCACAAAAGCTACTTCCATATTTTTCCACTGTTGCCATTGGTGATCGCAACTCCCTCCTTTCATACCTCCCAATTACAATCTACTGTGTTTCTCTCCTTTCACTCCATTCCTCTTCTTAAAAGTGCTGTAGGGTAGCTGAGTCATACAGCAGGATGAGTAGTGGCCCTGGGCCCAAGAGACCCTGAGTCCACATAACACCCCTAAGGTCCAGCAACCACCTGGTCATATGGTCCTGGACAGGCCATCCATTCCTAGCCCCTTGCAAGAAGTAAAAAAGAAATGTGTTATATCTGATCACTCTGCTCCATGGTCCATCCTCTCCTCCCTCACTCACATTCACCCCTTTCCCCTGTTCCCCTTCTCTCCTTTTTACTCTAGATGTCTATACCCCATTGAGTGTATATGCTGTTTCCTCTCTGATCCATCTCTGATGAGAGCAAAGGTTCCCTCATTCCCCCTCACCTACCCCCTTCCAAATCATTGAAATAGCTCATTGCAATAAAAAACTTATTAAATGAATTATCTTAGCCTATTCCACCTCTCCTTTCTCTTACTCCCATGATATTTCTCTTTTAACCATTGACTCCATTTTTACAATATATTATATCTTTAAATTCAGCTCTCTTCTAGGCTTCATCTATAAAATACTCTTCTACCTGCTCTATTGAATAAGTACTTTCATATGAGTATTATCAGTATCATTTTTCTATGCAGGAATACATGCAGTTCATCATCATTAAATCCCTCATATTTTACCTTTCTCCTACACTCTCTATGCTTCGCCTGAGTCCTGTATTTGAAGATCAAGCTTTCTGTTCAGCTCTGGTTGCTGCAACAGGAACAATTGAAATTCCCCTGGTTCATTGAAAGTCCATCTTTTCCCCTGGAAGAGGATATTCAATTTTGCTGGGTAATTGATTTTTGATTGCATTCCAAGCTCCTTTGCCTTCTGGAATATTATATTCCAAGCTGTATGATCCCTTAATATAGTTGGTGCTTAGTCCTCTGTAATCCTGACCATAGCTCCATGATATTTGAATTGTGTCCTTCTGGCTGCTTGTAATATTTTCACTTTGATTTGGGAGTTCTGGAACTTGGCTATAATATTCCTGGGGGTTGTTTTTTTTTCTCTTTCCAGGGGAGATTGGTGGATTCTCTCAATTTCTATTTTGCCTTCTGCTTCAAGGAAATCTGGGCAATTTTCCTGAAGGAATTCTTTAAAAATGCAGTCATGGCTCTTTTTTCTGATTATGACTTTCAGGTATCCCAATAATTTTTAAATTCTCTTTCCTGAATCTGTTTTCTAGATCAGTTTCTTTTCAATGAGATATTTCATCTTTTCTTCTAATTTTTCATTCTTTTGTTTTTGAAGTATTGTGTCTTGACTTCTCTTAATGTCAACAATTTCCTTTAGCTCCATTCTACATCTGACGGATTTGTTTTCCTCAGAGAGCCTTCTTATCTCTTTTTTCCATCTGGCCAATTCTGCTTCTTAAAGCATTCTTCTACTCAATAACTTTTTGAACTGTTTTATCCATTTGACTTATACTGGTTTTTAACATGTTATTTTCTTCAGCATTTTTTTGGATCTCCTTGACTAAACTGCTGACTTCTTTGTCATGTTTTTCCTGCATCTCTCTCATTTCTTTTTCCAATTTTTCTTCTATTTCCTTCACTTGATTTTCAAAATCTTTTTTGAGCTCTGTCATAGCCTGTTTTTCTTGGAGTCTTTAGATGCAGAAGCTTATACTTCCTCATCTTCAGATTGAGTATTTTGATCCTACTTGGGATAATAGGCAAAGTATTTCTCAGTGGTGTTCCACTTTTTTTCTCTCTTTACTCATTTCCCCAGCCTGTGTCTAGTTTTGGGTTGCTTCCTGACCGTTTGAGTATTATTAGGACACCTCCCACACAAGGATCTCAGTGTGTGAAGCTCCAACTTCCCTCCTGGTCTGTGAATGACCACAAGCACACTCCTCTGCCACAGGGATGAAATGGGGGTGGGGGTGCCTGCTGTTCTATGGGGGTCCTAGACTGTGATCAGGATCTGAATGTAGTCAGAGCCCCAGAGTCCTGTTCCAGGTACAGAGGACAAACCTCTGAAGTCTCTCTCCATTCCCCTACCTTTGGTAGGCTGAGCACTCAAGGCTCAGTTGCCTGGGGGCTTCTGCTTACCTGCTTGCATTTCCTAGATATGGGCTGCCTTGGCCACCACTGCTATCTGAGTACCCTGAGGGCTGGACTTCATGTGCTCACTCTGGCAGAGGTCCCCCTGCTGATCTTCCAAGTTGTTCCTGGTGCTTGCTGGGGTGTGGGTCAGGAAATTACCTCCCCCTACTGCCCTGCAACTGCCTCTGGGAGGCTGAAGTTCTTTCACTCTGGCGGGCAGCCCCTCTAACCCCATGGAACAGAGCCTTTCCACTATTTTCCAGGTTACCTTGGACTGGAGAATTGCCTCACTGGATCCCTCTGTGCGTTCTGTCTTTTGAAAAATTTAGAGTCATAATTTTATGATTTTTGAAATATTATGGATAGAAGACCTAGGAAAGGGTCTTCTCCTGTAGCCATCTTCACTCTGGCCCTACCCTGGTATTTTTAAGAATTCAGGCCTTTTTTTTTGAGTCTTGGTTTCTCCCTGCTGGCTTGCTATCTTGCCTCCAGGACCTCTACAGTTGTTAAGCTGGGACCTGGATTACAACGTGGCTGAAAGCCTCCTGCTGGCTTTCTTGCTCTCCTGCAACCTGTACTTTAATTCTCCTTTTTCCCCAAAGAGACAGCCCTTTTCAAAAGGTCCTCCTAAATGTCTACAGATGAAAACTTCTTTGAATCATCTCTTTTTCTTGATGGGTTCTGAAGGATGAATGTCTGAATTGAGGCTTCATTTACCTTTGGTAGGCAAAAGCTCCAGGAGCATGTTAGCTTCATGCCTCCGTCTTGGCTCTGTCATGGAAGTCTTCCCAATTTTTAAAAATTTAAACAGTTTTGATGGTGAAGGTTTAAAAACTGGTTCTTAAAACAAAGAACCCATGTTATTCTTTTATTTTTTTTTGATTTATTTTTTGTTCTCATTTTGTACAAATGTTTTTTTACATTAATAAAATATTCTTGTTTACAAGTAAACAAAATACACCTCCTCCCCCATGAATACAGATAGACTTACTTGGGTGAAAAAAAGTAAAGGGGAGAGAAAAAAATTAAAATTAAAAAAAATAATAGTATTAATTGTAGGTATGGCCAGGTGGCACAATGGACAAAGCACCAGCCCTGGAGCCACGAGTACCCGAGCCCATATCCAGCATCGTAAACCCAACCATCAACCAGCCATGTGACATGCAAGCCACCTGATCCCCACTGCCCTGCAGAAACCAAAAAGAAGAAGAAGAAAAAAAGACCCAAAATAAAATAGTAATGATAGTAGGGGTGGCTGGGTGGCAGACAGAGCATTGGCCCTTGAGCCAGGAGCACCTGGTCCAAATCCAGCCCCAGACACCCAAAGATCACCCTGCTATGTGGCCCCGGGCAGGCTATCCAGCCCCACTTGCCCTGCACCCTCCCCCAAATAATAATAACAAAAAAATGTGCTTGAGTCTTTGGACCAACACCAACAACTCTGTCATGGGTGGAACTCATTGTTTATGATAACTCCATCACAGAAGTCACTTCCATATTTTTCCACAGTTGCCATTGATGATCACAACTCCCTCCTTTCTTATTTCCCCACTACCATATACTCTATTTTCTCTCTCCTTTCACTATGACTCTGCTGTAGGGTCATTGACTGGCTCAGCAGACAGATCCCTAGTCCTGAGGCCAAGAAGCCCTGAGCACCCATACCACCCCTTAGGCCCAGAATCCACCTGGCCCTATGGTCCTGGGCAGGCCTTCCAATCCCAGCCCCTTGCATGAAGTAAGAAAGAAAATGTGTTATATCTGGCCACTCTCCCCCCGTGATCCATCCTCTCCTCCTTTATTCATATCCCCACCCCTTCCCCCTGCTCCCCCCCTCCTTCTTACTCCACATGTCTATACCCCATTGAGTATATATGCTGTTTCCTCTCCTAGCCACCTCTAATGAGAGCAAAGGTTCCCTCATTCCCCCTTGCCTCCCCCCTTCCATATCATTGCAATAGCTCATTGTAATAAAAAAATCTTACGTGAAATATCTTGGACTGTTCCCCCTCTCCTTTTTCTTTCTCCCATTCCATTTCCCTTTTTTTCTATTGACTCCATTTTTACACCATATTTTATCTTCGAATTCAGATTTCTCCTGTGCTTCAACTATAAAAGCTCTCTCTACCTGCTCTATTAAATGAGAAGGTTCATATGAGTATTATCAGTGTCATTTTTCTATGCAGGAATACATGCAGTTCATCTTCATTAAGTCCCTTATATTTGTCCCCTCTCCTCTAATCTCCATGCTTCACCTGAGTCCTGTATCTGAAGATCAAACCTTCTGTTCAGCTCTGGCCATTCCAAAAGGAACATTTGAAATTCCCCTGGTTCATTGAAAGTCCATCTTTTTTCCCTGGAAGAGGACATTCAGCCTTGCTGGGTAGTTCATTCTTGGCTGCATTCTAAGCTCTTTTGCCTTCCGGTATATTGTATTCCAAGCCCTATGAGCTTCCAATGTAGTTGCTGCTAAGTCCTGTGTGATCCTGCAGGGCAGCTCCATGATATTTGAACTGTGTCCTTCTGGCTGCTTGTAATATTTTTTCTTTGACTTGGGAGTTCTAGAAGTTGGCTATGATATTCCTAGGGTTTGGTTTTTTGGGATCTCTTTCTCAGGGGGATTGGTGGATTCTCTCCATTTCTATTTTTACCTCTGCTTCTAGAATATCAGGGCAATTTTCCTGTAGTAATTCTTTGAAAATGATGTCAAGGCTCTTTTCCTGATCATGACTTTCAGGTATTACAATGATTTTTAAATTATCTTTCCTAACTCTGTTTTCCATATTAGTTGTTTTTTCAATGAGATATTTCACGTTGTCTTCTAATTTTTCATTTTTTTTTGTTTTGAAGTATTGATTCCTGATTTTTGGTAAATTCATCAATCTCCCTGAATTCTATTCTTTGTCTGAAGGATTTGTTCTCCTCAGAGAGTTTTCTTATCTCTTTTTCCATCTGGCTAATTTTGCTTTTTAAAGCATTCTTCTCCTCAATAACTTTTTGAACTGTTTTATCCATTTGACCTAAGCTGTTTTTTAGCATGCTATTTTCTTCAGCAATATTTTGGATTTCCTTGACTAAGCTGCTGACTTCATTTTCATGTTTTTCCTGCATGTCTCTCCTTTCTTTGCCCAGTTTTTCTTCCAACTCCCTCATTTGATTTTCAAAGTCTTTTTTGCACTCTGTCATAGCCTGAGCCCAGTTTCCATTTTTCTTGGAGTCTTTAGATGCAGGAGCTTGTGCTTCCTCATCTTCAGACTGAGTATTTTGATCCTTCTTGGACTCATTTGCAAAATATTTCTCAATAGTCTTCCTTTTGTTTCTCTGCTTGCTCATTTTCCCAGCCTGGGCCTGGTTTGGGGTGTTTCCTGAGCTTTTGGGACACTCCCACAAGTGTCTCAGTGTGTGAGGCTCTGTCCTCCCTCCTGGTCTGTGAATGACCATAAGCCACAGGGCTGAGGTGGGGAGGCCCTGCTGTTCTGTGGGGGGGCCTAGACTGTGATCAGGATCTGAATGTGGTCAGAGACCCAGAGTCCTGTTCCAGGGGCAGAGGACCAAGCTCGCAGTTTCTCTTCACTCCCCTCCCTCAGCTCAATGTGCCCACGCCCTGGGGGCTCCTGCTTACTGGCTCTGCCTGCTTCTGTTTCAGGCTCTGGGCTGCAGAAAGACCAAGCTGCTCCCTGAGTGCCCCGAGGGCTGGGCTCCACATGCTCATTCTGGCAGAGGTCCCCCACTGTTCCCCCATTTTGTGCCCGGTGTTCCTCGGGGTGCAGCTCAGGAGACTCCCCCGCTGCTGTGAGCTGAGACTCCTAGCGCCCTGGGGCTGCCTCCAGGAGGCTGAAGTTCCTTGGCTCTGGCGGGCCACCCCTCTGGCAGTCCGCCCCTCTGACCCCGGGGAGCAGAGCCTTTCTGCTCTTTTCCAGGTTACCTTGAGTAGGAGAACTGCCTCACTGAATCACTTTGTGGGTTCTGTCTCTCGAAAGTTTAGTTAGAGTCCTTAGCTGATGAGTTTTATCAGAGAGCTCCTAAGACTGGATCCCTTCTTGTCGCCATCTTGGCTCTGCTATTCTTTTATTTTTAAACTGTTAAAATTTTCTCCATCATTTCTTAAATTTAGGCACTCAACACTGTCATAAATCATGTCCTAATTTGTAATGTTTTCCAGGTGTGCATGCACACAATGAAAACTGAGCAATCTGCTCTGTGAGACCATCTTGAGCTAGCTCCATTGTATCAATGTTTACTCAATGTTCATTAGTCTTCTTCCATTTTCTAACTGAGGGAGCAGATAGTGATCCAGACTGTTGAGAGAGGTTACAGTTTTTAAAGGACTATGAGGAAAATGACAGCTGTTCTTCAAGGAACAGATAATTCCCATAGAGTTCCTGTTTAGGCAGAGAAGAAAATAGATTTAACTTAATTAGTATAAACACTCTTTAATTAGTTAGGGAATAGCCGGAATGTTAAGTCTAAATGGCAGTCAAGTTTCTGTCAGATCCCGCTTGCAGAAAGAGACAAGGACCATACTGATAACTCTGTCAAGAAAAAGGAATTAACCACAATCCTAGAACCAGTGGTGATATTACAAAAGCAAGGGGAAGAGAAACCAGGTCTGTTAAGTTACATTTTAAAAATTGGCTTCCTATTTTTTTATCTTTGTGAATTATGCTCTATCAATTCTTTTTCATTTATTAATTCTTTTCTTTTTGATCTAATATGAGGTTTGTAGATAATTACTTGGTTTTTTTATTTGCATTTCTGATTGTTTCCTGAAACTGCTTTGAATTCTCTGAGGACACCTATTTTGCACACTTTACACCCAAGAAGCCAAGTCCGCTCTCTATCATATATGTATGAAAACTTTCAACACTCAACCATTCCACTGGTTACTTTAACTAGGAGGCTGGGAATGCCTAGGTCAGATTTTTAATAACTTAGCTGAGAATTGCTAAACAAATCCCCTAAATGTAAAATTAGTGAGGTAAATTTCACACATTTGCATTCAGGTCTCCAAGTCAGAGATATATTCCCTACAATACCTTGTGCAGTATACCCCAAAATATCCAAGAGTGAGTGAGTGGGTAGACTCATCAGCTACAACCTTCTGCTACATGCAACAGAAGAAAGCAGAAATGCATAGGAATGGGGAATGAGACAGCTATAATGTCAATCTTGTTCACATAAGAAGTAGAGAAAATATTATAAAATTTGAGGCATTTTGGAAAGGCCCTAGACCAAAAGTCGATTCTCTACTGTCCTGGGATGGAGATTAAGTCCAGTATTGGATCCACTGTTTTGAATTAAGCCTCTGTCTCCATAGGGAAAAGACCTATGATTTAAGTGCTATAGTGAATTCTCAGGTGAGGAAACTCCTTCTACCAATGCAGGTAGGAATATTCTGTTCAACATTTAATCTTAGATAATTGCCTTTATCAGTGGGAGTTAAATGACTTGTCCAAGATCATAGAGGCATTCAGTTTCAGAGAAAGGAAATTTCCCCAAGTCATATTTGTTCAAAGACCATGACATGGGGGGGGGGGGAAGTGATGCAATGACAACCTCATGAATTGAATGTGAGTGAAGCTGATTCTGTGCTAATTGCAAACTTCACTTTCTCCTCCAGAACCATGTGAGGTCAGAGATGGTCAGATAGAACACTGGCCTTACTTTAACTCAGACCCTTGATATTTGCTAGCTGTGTAACATTGGGCAAGTCACTTTACCCGGACTGCCTGTCATTCAGGGCTAACTCCAGTCACCCTGGATCCCAATGGCTCTAGAGGAGAAAGTGAGGCTGGTTACTTAGCACAGCACTACCTAACTCAAATCCAATTCATGTACTTGTCAAGATATCAGCTCTCTGATGCCATTGTCTGCTTCAATAATGAAGGATGAATGTCATCATCATCATCAAACTTCAAAGATCAATTTTCTTTCTACTTACTATGCATGGAACTTCTTTTGTATCCATACAAGGTCACTGTTACAATATAGATATGAAACCCAGACATACTAAGACATTAGGCACTATTAACTTGAATTAATTAGATTATGTCCTCCAATAGGTAGAAGAGAGCTGACCCAAGAGAGGGGATATGTAATTGTGAAGGGGAATTTTAGAGCTCTAGTTAAGGAGAAGCAGCATGAAGCAATACCAAAAGAGTTTAGGTAAGTCAGTGATTAGACCTATGCAATGAGAGAATTCAGAGACCAGAAGTGTATAGGTCTCTTAAAAAGAGGTAGGAGGAGTATCTTGAAAATGGGATAGTGATTAAAGAAAACTTTGTTTTCTTAAGAATTTTACTCCAGTCTGACTCTGCATTGTAATATGCAGAAAGTTTCTTTGACCATCAAGAAGCTGAAGTGGGGGTGGGGTGGGACAGGAAGCTACAATTCTCTTAGCTTCCCTATGCTTAAATCTAGGGAAACATTCTGGTAGCATTAATCACTCCTCATTATCTAAGTAGTAATCTAGGTCAGTGAGGAAATTTTATGAATTTTCCATGAAATCTAGGAAGTGGAGAGATAACTTTATTGGTGGATTCAGCAACCTTGGAGGATGGAAAATTAGGTTTCATACCCTACCTCCACTATATACTACTAACCATGTGACCACTGGTAACTCCTAGTACTCAAAGAAATCTTCTTAGAATATGTTATATAACTTATAGAAACTATATCTATTAAATCTCATGTCTTAGAAAGTAATGGAGTCAGTTCCATAAAAAGTTGAGTCAATGAAGATTGCCTATTTCTGATATTCCTTGGAAACTAGAACATATCCAGCTAAAGATATAGTTCATAGATACAGAATGAAAATGGATCTCAAGTGCTAAATAGTCCAATCCTCCTCTCATAATATATAGGAAATTCAGGTCCATTAAGATTAAGTGACTTGACCAAGGCCACCCAGAGAAAAATCAATAGAGGTGAGATTTGAATCCAGATACTTTGACTCCATCACTTTCCCCCCTGTATTAATTGACAGAGGGGGGAAATGTCACCAATTCATGAATGGCTTTGGGATTGAACTTTTAATTTAAATTAGAATCAACTGTAAATAAGTTGATTACACCCTGTAAAAAAAGTAATACCCTCAGTGGTTAATTCTTTTGGTTGGTTAGAGTTAGTTCTCTGAAAGTCTCCTTGGAAGAAGAAATCAGAAGGCCTTGTAACAGGTATCAGTAGTACTACAATATAGCAGTTTCAATGCCTTTCTTTGAGCAGGTTATACTCTTTCATCAGGCTGATCGTCCATTATTTTATATGGGTATAAGGATTTTATATTTTTCTTACTGTAGCATAAAACAAATAGAGTGGAGAACATTTAATCTGTTTTTGTTAGCAGCCCTAATAAATTTTACACAAAATGAGGAACCTAGTATGACATAGATTTAACCACATAAGTTATGTTCATATTGCTCCCACAATAAAGCACAACAACTCTCAGAACAATCTAGAAATTGCTTTAATTTTTCATGCAGGTCACTCTTTGTTTTGGTTGGCAATGAAACAGCTATGCATTTTCTCATTTCCTAGGCATCAAACTTGGGAAGACTATTATTCTTTGATTAAGTAGAAGCCCAGAATTGTTTTCCACTAGGAATTTGCCTGTCTCTAGAAATCTGTCTGTCTTTAAGTTGAAAGGATCTCAGAGCTCATCTAGTTAAATACCATAATAACAACAATATATAATTAGCAGGTGGTAAATTGCTTTTGTTGCAATGACTTCATGATATAAGTTCTTGAAAATGTTCTGATCAACCTTGATGGGCTCGCTCATTCCATCAGTGCAACAATCAGGGAAATTTGGGGCTATCTGCAGTGGAGAATACCATATGTATCCAGAGAAAGAATTGTAGAGTTTGAACAAATATCGAGAACTATTAACTTTAACTTAGAAAAAAACAAACAAACCTGATATCTTACTGTCTGATCTTGCTATCTCTCATACTTTATATGTTTCTTCCTTAACGATATGATTTCTCTCTCATCACATTCAATTTGGATCAGCGTATACCATGGAAACAATGTAAAGACTGGCAAATTGCCTTCTGTGGGGGGTGGGGGGAGGGAAGTAAGATTATCGGGGAAAATTGTAAAACTCAAAATAAATAAAATCTTTAAGAACAAAAACAAAAAAATGAAAAAAAAAGAAAATGTTCTGATCCTCCTTTTATAGAAAAGGAAACCAAGACTTAGCTAACATTAACAGTCATACAGCTAACATTAGGCATTGGAATTAAAGGGCAATGATATTCTTTCCCCAACATGTCCTACTGACCCTCAAGACCAATATTAATGACATTATCTTATACATTTCCAGGATTTTACACTTTCCTGTCTCATGGACTCTGAAAAATAAGTATTAAAATTGCTTCCCTTTTGAAGATCTGGATCTCATGACTCTTAATTGCAAGTCCATCACTTTATTGGTTACCTCACACTTCCAAAAACCTGAAGGTCTTTTATAGCTTCTGTGAAAGTTATTTAATTCCACTGTAATGAAGGAGAAAGTGAAATTTACTTAAATTTACTTAGAAAAATAAAGGATGATGTGCTCATTTCTAGACCTAATGTTCACTAATTGTATGGCCTTAGCCAAGTCACTGATACTTTTGAACCTTAATTTTCCTTAACTGAAAATAAAAAATAACAATAATGATGATGATAATGATTACAATAATAAGCTAGCATTTTACAGATAGCACTATGAGTGAAATACTATTCCAAAATCCTTAAAACATGAACTCATTTCTTACTTATTTTCCACATTTTATAGTTGAGGAAAGTAAGGCAAACTGAGGAAAATCCTAGGTCAAGTGTAAGTGTCATAAATTAGATTAGAACACAGGTCTTCCTGATTCTACTCTATCCATGGTACCACCTAGCTTCAGTGAATAGAAGGGATGGATGAAATGATGAGATAAAGGAACTAGGCAAAGTAATTTTAAAAATAATTTATTTGGTTCCTGTGGAGAGCATCATGACTTCAAAATAGAGCATACTTTCTTCCATTTTCCTCATCCACATATCTTTACAATGTAAGTCACAATTGGTGTGTGGTCCCAACTCTACTTGTTGGTTATTAGGTCTGTGGGCTAGTCACTCATTTTCTCTAAGACCTGGTATCCCTCACTGTAAAATGAGATCTCTTCCATCTCTTTACACTCATGGTATGGTGCAACCACAATAATAAAGCTAATATCTATATAGCATCTGCAACACACCAGACATTGTTCTAAGTGCTCTAAAATTATTGTCTTATTGATACTTACAATAATTCTAGGAGGTAGTTATTAGTATAATGTCTATTTTATATTAAAAATCTGAGGAAAGGATAACTGACATGTCTAGGACAAGTGAAACCATATTTGAACTGGTTCTACATCCACTGGGTCATCTAGTTGAATCAATTTTTGAATGGCTCCACACTGTTTTATAACTAATCATGTAAAATTTAGAAAAGTACAAAAGTCCAGATAAGGATTCTCAAAACTAATTAAGAAAAAGTCACATTCTTACTTTGCTTCCTTAAAGTCTAAAATATTCTTGGGTCACCTTCCTTATTGGAATTATAGTTGTACTGAAATGACATCATGTGGACAGAAGTCTAAGAAGTCTAGGAAACTAGACTATTCTCACATAATCTTAGCTCTACACAAAGCAGCATATTCAGCCTCAGGATATTTTTTGACTATGGCAAGAAGTGTTACTAATTGATATTCCCACCTGAACCTTTTCTTCCTGTTCACCTATCAAGCACACTTGTGAAATAAACTGCCTTTTATTGCAACTTTTGAACAGTTGAAATATCTTAAAGTCTTTAAGAAATTGAAGCAGTTAATCTTAAAATGATGATAGGTATAGGGTTCACGATCTTTAGGTAGACAGAACTCACAAATTTCCCCTTTAAATTGGACCATAGAGAAAGATGCCTATCTATACAATTTGTCACACTCTCTCTATCAGTGAGACCATCCTTTCTATCTGTCACTTTTTTGGTCACTACTTTCAATGCTATATTTATGTCTAGATTTCATATTATAGTTCTCATATGATTTTGTATACATTATAACATTTGATACTGACAACATAGAAATTTTCTTCTCTTCTAACAGATAAGCAATTTGAGTCTCAGAGAAGGGAAACATCATCACATGCAAAATTAAGTTGCAGAACCAAGACTTTCACGAGCTCTCTTGTAACCGAATCTAATGTTCTTTCTACTATCTTGCAGCCACTTCCTCCAACAACTGAGAAAAATTACAAATATTCACTATACTTCCTTTTTTCATAAACATTTCTTTTTTGTCATTACATTTTAGGGCTAATGCTCAAGAAAACACATTAAATCTTCTGCAATCTGTCTTCCAAAAGAAACAGCTGTTTTATCAATGTGTTCCTTTATTTGATTTTCAAGACCTGCAAATATCTTTCATAATATCTTATTGTTGTTCATTGCTGCAGCAACTGAGAAGCTTGTTGAAACTATCATTCCTCTTTAATTTCTAGGAGAAAAGACATTTATTAAATTTTTAATAAAACACTGAATGCCAAAAATGTAAATGCAATGATGGAGTTAAGAATTTAAGTACATAAACAATATGATATACACTAAAACATGTTTTATATTGCATAAGAAATGTTCAGTTTGTGGTTATACTATACTATTTTTTTTCCTCAAATTCTAATGGTGGAAAGTAAGACAGGCTATATTACCAGAGTCTGGGCTTTTTAAGTTTCTGGACTTGCTATACTTAACTGGCTACTCTTATTGCATTTTTGCAGCATTTCACATTTCATGGATTATTTAAAATGAACTTGTACAGACGTGGTAAACAAACACTTTTAAGTGATTTTAAACTGTCTTTTTGGGGCAATTTAGAAATGCCATTGGGAAAAGGGCTTATTCAGTTATTCAGTAAAAGTCACTTCCAGTTTAAACATTCTCAGAAATATTTGTAGGGGTATAATTTAAGGTGCTTCTGAAATTATTTTGAGTTTGCCTGAAACTGAAAAAAAAAATATTTATTTATTTTTAAGAAGCAGTGAATTTTATTATTTTTTCTAATTTCACATTATGAAATTTTTTCAACAATCATCCCCTAAAATATATATATATATATGTAAATATAGGCATATATACATATATGCCTATATATATATATGTAAATATATGTATATATTTTTATCACATTTTTTCTACCACCTTCCCTTCTCAAGCCCATCTCCTCAATGGCAAGCAGTCTGGCAAAAGTTAGTTGTACATGTACATTTGTGTTTAACATATTAGTCATTTTGTCTTTGAGGAACTGGACTAAGGGAAAAGAAAAGATTCTCACCAGTTTCTCTTGGAACCAAATCTGATGTTCTTTCTCAGTTGCTGGAGGAAGTGGTTGCAAGATAGTGGAAAGAACATTAGATTTGGTTCCAAGAGAACTAGTGAAAGTCTTGTTTCTGCTAGTTAATTTTTTTTATGTTTTTGCAGGGCAAATGGGATTAAGTAGCTTGCCCAAGGCCACACAGCTAGGTAATCATTAAGTGTCTGAGACTGGATTTGAACCCAGGTACTCCTGACTCCAGGGCCGGTGCTTTATCCACTGTACCACTTAGCTGCCCCTCTGCTAGTTAATTTTGAAAGTGATGATCTTTCCCTTCTTTGAGGTTTAGATTACTTACCTGTCAGAAGGGAAGAAAATTTCCATGTTGCCACTATCAAATCATGTTTTCCAAAAATTGAAAAAAGTTAAAATCACTCACTCTAGTTTCTTTCATCAGAAACATTTCTTTTTCGTAATTTAATTTTAGGGCTAAATGCTAAAGAAATTACATTAAATCTGTGTCCTGCCCTTCAAAAGTACAGCTGTTTTATTAATGCCTTCCTTTATTTGATTTTCAAGACCTGCAAATGTCTTTCATAAAATCTTATTGTTCATCATTGTTGCAGCAATCCCATGGGTTCAGAAGGAAAAAAAAAAAAAAAACAAGAGATTTTAAAAAAGTGAACATAATATCTATTCAAACTTTGTGAGTTTTTTCTTTTTTCTTTCTTTTTTTATTCTGGATGTCGTTGATGTTGTCCATACTAGGTCTTCCAGGATTATTCTAGATCTCTAGAGGTGCAGTATCATAGCTGATCCACTCACAATACTGTTGTTAATGTTTACAATGTCCTCATGGTTCGACTTTTCTTTGCTCAGCTTTGGTTCATGTAATTCTTTGCATGCTTCTCTAAAGTCTGATCATTCATAGTTTCTTAGAGAATAGAAGTCCATAACTTTCAGATACCAGGACTAGTTCAGTCATTCCTCATTTGATAGACATCCCTTCAATTTCCAATTCTTTGCCACTAAAAAAAGAGTTGCTATTAATATTTTGAATATGATGGAATTTTTCCTTTTTTGGATATTTAGATATAGGACTAGTTTGGTATTGCTGGATCAAAAGGTATAATAAGTTTTACTACTCTTTGGACATAGTTCCATATTGCTCTTGAGAAATTTGGATCAATTCACAGCTCCACCAACAGTGCACTAATTTCCCTTCTTCCCACAATCTCTCTAACATTTCTCACTTTCTCTTTTTGTCATCTTAATCAATCTGATAGGTGTAAGGTAATAGTTCATAATTGATTTTTTTGCATTTTTCTAATCAATAACTATTTGGAGTACTTTTTCATATGATTATATATAGTTCAATCTCTTCATTTGAAAACTACCTGTTCATTTCTTTTGACCATTTATCAATTAAGGAATGACTTTCAACCTTGTAAACTTGATTCAATTATATACATACATACATACATACATACATATATATATATATATATATATATATATATATGTTATAAAGACCTTGAGCAGATCCTCTAGCTGTCAAAATTGTTTCTCAGCTTTCTCTAATCTCCACTGCTTTAATTTCATAAGGGCAAAAGCTTTACAATTTAGAATAGTCAGAATCATCCATTTTGAAATTTATAATGTACCCTTTTGTTGGGTCATAAATTTATCTGCTTTTCATAGATCTGACAGAGTCTTTCTTGGTCTATGGTATCACCCTTTATTTCTAAATCCTGAAACCATTTTCACCTTATTTTGGCATAGGATGTGAGATGTGAGTCTAGTTTTTGCCTAGTTTTTGCCATACTATATTTTTGGGTTTATCAAACAATAGATTACTATAATAATTACAACTGTTTATTTTGTACCTCTTCTAATTCACTGGTCCATTATTCTATTTTTTTTTTTGCAAGGCAGTGGGTTTAAGTGGCTTGCCCAAGGTCACACAGTTAGGTAATTATTAAGCGACTGAGACTGGATTTTAACCCAGGTACTCCTGACTCCAGAGTCAGTGCTCTATCCACTGTGCCACCTAGCCGCCCTTATTACTCTATTTCTTAAGCAGTACCAGACCATTTTGATGATTGCCGCTTTATAATGTAGTTTTAGACATGGTACAGATAGACCACCTCCCTCTGCATTTTTGTTCCATCAGTTCCCTTGATTTTCTTGACCTTTTGTTGCTCCAGATGAATTTTGTTACATTTTTTTTTCTTACACCGGTAAAAGAGTTTTTGGTAATTTGCTTGGTATGGCACTGAATATGTAATTTAATTTGTGGAGAATTTTTATTTTTGTTATATTTGCTTGGTCTAACCATGAGCAATTGATATTTTTCCAGTTTCCACACAATAATTTGTGTGAAAAATATTTTGTAATTGTGTTCATATAGTTTTTGAGTTTGTCCTTTTAAGTAGGTCCTCAAGTATTTTATGTTGTCTACAGTGATTTATATGAAATTTCTTCTTCTATCTCTTCCCCTTGTACTTTGTTGTTCATTTAAAGAGATGTTGATGATTTATGTGGGCTTATTTTATATTCTGCTATTTTGCTAAAGGTGCTCATTGTTTCAAGTATTTTTTAATTAATTTTTACAACTTTTATAAGTACACAATCAAATCATCTTTTAAGAGTGAAAATTTTGCTTCTTCATTGCCTTCCTCTAATTCCTTCAATGAAAAAAAAATTAAAGAATACCTTGCTGCAGTCCTCATTTGAATTATACATTTAGTTGTTGTTTAATCATTTCAAATTTGTCCAAATTTGTGTGATCCCATTTCAGGTTTTCTTGGCAAAGATGCTGGAATGATTTGACATTTCCTTTTCACGTTCATTTTATAGGTGAGGGAAATGAGGGAAGAAAGTTTAGGTGACTTGCCCAGTGTCAAAAAAGTAATGATTATCATGAAGACAATCTTATTGATTCCAAGTCCATTTATCTCTATATTCCACCACCTAACTGGCCCTATTTATTTAATTTTTTCTTCTTAATAGAATACCTTATTAACTTAATTACTGTGTAATGATCAAAATAAAACCCACATCTGAAAGGAAGTTATATCAAATTTAAAAGCAAATTGTAGAATAGACCTGCCTTTTCTTTCTATTGGAAAATTGAGGGAGGCAACTAATACAGAGATAAATAAATTTAAAATATAATCAAAACAAATCTCAAATGATCTTTGAAGTGGGGATAAGGGAAAAGAAAGTTAAAATGAGGTTTGAGCAAAGCCTGGGATTTCAAAATACAAACTGAAGAAGGAGAGCATTCCAGAAAAGGAAATAAAGACAAGAGGTATTTAATAATTATTTGTCAAATTGAACTTGAGTGGGATATAAATGGATGAAGTAAATGTTATATTCAAATGCAATTGTCTAAGATAGGATAAATAATTTTCAAGTTGTCCTATGTCCCTGCTGCTACCACCCCATTTTCAGTGGGGCACAAAATGAGATAACAAGTTAGGCTACTTTGCAAGTCTAAACCTTCAATAGTAACATTATCTATTGTTGTTGCTCTTGTTCTATATCAGACAGATCAGACAGAAACAGGTCAGTGATAAGTTACTGTTCTATATTTTTATATCAGAGTATTGTACAAGCAAAGTGATAAGGATTTTTAAAATTAGCATAAAATCATCATATTTATGCAAGTTCATTCTATATGCACAATGAAAACATCTTTAGCTTACTAGGAGTAGCAGAATGGTTCCAATAGAGTTGATTTTTCTCTAGTGTAGGATAGGGTTAAACAAATTAAATAGGCAATTTAAAATATAGAATATTTAAAATATTCTAGAATTTTTTAAAAAATTAAAATATTTACTAAAAATAACTATCTTAATCAAATGAGAACCAGTGAGAATAAACCAATCCAGTAAGCTAGATGTAAGATCTTAGTTAATTTGGAAGTCCATTGAGTAAAAGAAATAAAAGAAATGATATTGGGATTGTCTTTGGGTCTTATATGAAATTCTAAGTCAGATTAGAATCTTATCATCTGAGGGGCAGGACAGGCATAGTCCTGCCCACTCCATGAATGATCATTGCTTAGGGGAAAGGAAAAAGAGCCACTTTCTACTCTTTTCCTTTTATCAGAAAATACTCTTTATGAAATTCAAAAGGCAGAAGATTATGGAATTTATAAATGGCAGTGTCATATAACAGCAGTGTCCACATTGGAAGAGAAGTTCAAAATAGATAAAATGAGGAAAGATAGCTTTTTAATAGTCTATAAGAACATTAGTAGAAAGCTATATCATGGTTACATAATGAAGCTACAATATGGGAGCTTTATAAGGATTCCATGTCAAGGACTTTTGTGAGAACCTTAATAATATTTACCAGAGGGAGAGATAGTCTGGGACAATAAATTAGACCAGCAATTATATTATGAGGAAACCAATAAGAAAAATATCAACAAAAATCTTAGAAACACATTTGTTTACTGTTATTGTATTATTTCCTGAGTTTGATTCACCGATTGGGGCCAAACTAGAACCAGGATTTTGTCAACATCTTGATGGAATTTGAGCTCTGATTTTCTTACTGTGTGAGGCCCAGACTGTTCTCTTACTATAATGGTGAGTGTTATAAAATTATCTTCCTCTCTGAAACTCCTAAAAGAAAAAAAGAGCTTGTAAATATTAAAACAGATAATTTTTATTAGTCATCAAGTGTTAGATATTTCCACAAATCATAACTTCCTAATTTGGGGGCTTATTTTTCATGTGTCACAATTGTTGTCATGGACAGTATCATAATATAGACCATCAGTCAAGAATTAGGAATATAGGAAAATAATTAAATTTGTCAATATCATAATTCAGAAATTGGATAAATATTAAGAACCCAGGTAGTTAAGGAAAATTTTGAGAAATACAGTGATTGACAAATAGTTGACTGAGCATTGAATATAAGGTAGGATATGCAAAGTAAGGAGAGGTCAGAAGGGTCAGACAGATCTCAGGATTTAAGAACAAGTCATAGGTTAGGAAACAAGCTCTCAAACACAAAGAGATATTAAGTTATTTTAATATGCCACTGCATTGACCAAAGGAGAGCCAATGGCAAAAATGCATCAGCTTCTGCCTTTAGGGAGCTTACATTATATTATAAGAGAAATAACATGTGTGCATATATGTAAATATAAAATGCATACCAAGAAACTTCCAAGGAAGTGAGAGAGCTCTAGCTAGTAGGTGGATAAGGATATATTTCTGTAGGACACAACTTTTCTTTAGAAAGAAATCAGTGATTTTTAAGTACTCAAATCCCTGATCAGATCACATATATTTGCTGTGATTTTCTCAGTTTCTAGAGTAGTAGAGTGCTTATCATTTTACCAGCATTCAGATCGTAGCCTAGTTTGTAAACTGTTGATTCTCAAATTCATCTTTTACAATAAAATCATAAGGGTTTAGTTATTTTTTTAATTTATTTTTTCAAGGGAATGGGGTTAAGTGACTTGCTCAAGGTCACATAGGTAAGTATTAAGTGGAAGAGGTTGCATTTGAACTCAGGTTCCCCTGACTCCGGGGGTGGTGTGCTATACACTGTACCACCTAGTTGCCCCAGGTTGCCCCAGTATTCGATAGATGCTGTTACTTTCTGAATTCTTCATTGTTGTCTAATGTTGTGGGGCAAAGAATAAAATATCATTAAGAAATGTTTTGAAATATTGCTTAAGTATTAGGCTCTTTTAGTCAATTTTTCTCCTTAGTTTTTTGATTTTTCTGATGAGCACATTCATTAAATACTTTTCCCCCCTTCCCTCCCTTGAATCTAGCTTAAAAAGGGATTATCATGTATGCAATGTGATTTTTCATCTTCTATTATGCCTGCAGAGATATGTTAGAGTCAAATCAAATCAGTTTTTCAGAGCAAGAGTTGATTGTTATATTTTCAGCCTGAGCATTATGACTTTGGAAATCAGTCAACACTGCAAAAGAAAGGTTAGAAATATTGTGTTGTCTAGTCCTAAAAAATTATAGAGAAAAAGTTAATGATTAAGATCAAATTTAAAAGTGTATTCTAAGTATATTTTCCAAAGATCTAGTTGTTTAAGCATTTACCAGTACAAAAGGCTTGGATGTTTGTATGTCTGCCCAGGAAGTTTTATTTTATATTTTATCTTTGTGGTAGGTGAAGGTGGATTTGATAAATGATGAAATAACCAGGATCTGGTACATTTGTATAAAACTTTACTGTACTTGTTGTGGAAAACTCAGAATGACTTAAATAATGACTTGAAAAGAGTTTTTTCCCTACTCAGAATCAGCACTGTATTGGAAACTAACTCAGAATTTCTCATCAGAGATGATCTAAATTTTCTGTGTAATTTCCAAAAGATTACTTAGATTTAAATGTTTTAGCTATTGTGCTCTGACAGTCAGTATATTGTCTGTTGTTTCTTTTTCATTATAAATATTGAACCACACTTGCTCAAGAAACTTTTTGCTACTTAGAGTTATTTTTCTCTTCATACACCATCATGGTATTTTGTAGTTTATATGGTAGTGTATTTTCACTTGTGAAAATCACACAGAAAAAGAAAGGAGTTTTGATTGATTAAGAATTACAATAATGTAAACAAAATAAAGACTGACATATTGCTTTCTGTGGGGGTTGGGGGGGAGGGAAGTAAGATTGGGGGAAATAGTAAAACTCAAATAATATCTTTAATAAACATTAATTTAAAAAAGAATTACAATAATGACAATTAAAAGATCAAATCTGATCTACTGATCTTCATTTCTCCTGTGGAGGGACAACATTGCATTATAAAAATATAAGCATATCTCAAAAATACTGTAGAACTGGGTTCATATCATCAAAACAAAGTGAATATCCAAATAAATTGAGTCATGGGAAATTTTTCATTTCCCAGTGAATATAAAAGTTATGTTTACATTATTACTGTAATGTATTAAGTATGCAAGAGTAAAATGTCTAGAAATGGACATATATTAATTAAAAATAATTTTTTTCACAAAAAATATACTAATAATCATCTGAGCCTTCATTGAGTTGTGATCTTTTTGCTGGAGGAGTTGCCACAGAGTTGATGGCTGTTAACTGATCAAAGTGGTGCTTACTGAAGGTTGGAGTGATTGTGGCAATTAAAAAAAATAAGACAACAATGAAGTTTGCCAAATTTATTGAGTCTTCCTTTCACTTGAACACTGAGAAGATATTGTAGGGTTATTAAATTGGCTAATTTCAATATTATTGTGTTTTAGGGAATAGGGAAGCTTAAGGATATGGAGAGGTAGAGAATGGCTGGTTAGTGGAGGCAGAACATATACCACATTCCTGGATTAAGTTCATAGTTTAATATGGGCAATTTAGCAACCCAAAAGAATTAAGTAGTAGTATCAAATATCATTGATCATGGATCACTATTGTTTTTGCTGCTCATCCTTTGTTTTTGAAGAGCACCAAATGACATCATGATGGTGAGGTAAAATAGTGTCCAGTGGGTGATATCTTGGTTCCAAAAAAATGCTCATCCTTATTCTCTCTTTCATAGTCATCAAAGGTTTATGAAAGGACAAAAGTCAAGATGACAATTACTGGTGATAGCCTGGGATACAATAGATGACCTTGGTGTCTTCAATGTAAGGAAGTAGGCTGCACAGCTTCCTTTATCTGCCTTTATGGCTATTGGAACAAACAGTTCTCATCTACTTATTCTGCTGGATAAAATCCTGAAATTCTTGGGGTAGACAGTCCCAATATACCAATAATTATAGGGTAACATACTAATGTTGAAAAGGTTTGAAATAGTACAAGAATGGCAAAAAATGGCATATGCTGTTGGCAAAAATGGTGCCATTAGACTTGCTTAATGCAGGGTTCCACAAAAATTTACTTAGAAAAAAATGCATTCTGTGAAGCACAATAAAATAAGGAATGTTTATAGTAAGAATACTTGACATTTATACAGTACTTTTCAATTTGCAAAATGCCTTCATTAAATTAAATTCTCTCCTCTCATCCTCACAAAAGCCTTTGAGGTATGGAGTACAGATCTTATTTCAATTTTGTAATTGAGAGTGTTAAATGTCTTGGCTAGAGTTATACAGTTAGTGAATGGGTTCTTGGTTTCTATTTAGTTCATTCAAATTTTCAGGGAGTTTAATGCTTAGTTTTATATTTCTTGTGTCAAAATATTCTTCTTCTTCCAATATTTTTTTTCTTGAATTGCTCTCAGTTTTTGCAATTTCTTTTTTTAGGCACTATCATATCATTTATTAAAAAAAAGGTTTAGATACAGATGAGTTTGTAGCCAAGTTGTGTTTTTTTCTGAGGTATTATTTATAGTTGTTTTGGCACCATTTTCTTCTTCACTCATGATATTCTCACTCCATTTTTTTCAGCCTGTTTCTTTAATTTGGGCCTGATGGTAGGGCTATGCTCTGCCATACTTTTGAAGAAAAGTCTGAGCTGGTTCTGTTGTTTCTTTCTTCGAATACTGAGAGTTGTATTATTTCAGAATATGAATTTCATGCCAGAAACTTTTAAAATTTCAGTAGTATCAGAAAGTCTAATCCTAGAGACAGGGTATAATAGGAAGGATGTGATGAAGGGCTGGAGTAGTTTGCCATACCAAGTTCAAAGGTACCTCCAGTTTTTCAGATATAAAGTTATCAGTATTCCGGTATTGTAAAATTTGAATCTTCTTGCCAGGTTTAATATGAACTGTTATGCTGCACCAAAGTTAGATCCTCCTGAAATTGTATTTGTACACACGATAGTCTATAAAATGTTTGATAAATTAAAAATAAATGTTCATAGATACTGTAGATGCATAAGAGAAATTGATTATTGCAACTATGTCCCAAAGGAGATTAGAGAAAACAAAGGCACAATGAAGGAGATTGAGAAAATGAAACTTAAAAAAGTGAAGTACCTTTTGAAAGGCTAGGCAAACACTAAGTAATCAAAACTAGATTTCCAGAAATCAAAATTAAGTTTCTATATTTGAGTTATTCCACATATCCATCCTTCTTATTGTTATCCCTTTTCTCTGAGTTTCTTCTACATTTACTTATGCTTGAGAAACACTGCTGATGCTATCCATTCCCATTTATTAAGAGATTTTATGTTCAGTAAATCAACAAATTTATATTGATTTTTGGATGTCAGATAATTGTGCAAAGTCCAAGTTATATAAAGAAAAAGCAAAATCAATCTCTGAACACAGGAACTTAAAATCCAATGGGCAACAGAGCACTTATATAAAGAAGTACATACAAAATGCATGAAAAATGGATATAAAACAGAGGGAAAATAGCTAGCAGTTAGGGAAAATGGGAACAACTACTTCATGATGTAGACCCAGAGTCAGGAAGTTTCATTTCATGAATTCTAATCCATCCTCAAATATATGCTAGCTATGCAACCCTGGGAGAATCATTTAACCTTATTTGCTTGTTTTCTCATCTGGAAAATAAAACAGAGAAGAAAATGACTAATCATTCTGAAATCTTTGTGTAGAACTTTTCAAATGAGATAAAACGATCAAACAACATGGAAGCATGGGAGAAAATCTTTTACAGAGACTATCATTTGAGCTGATTCTTAATCAAACCATTCTATCTA
This sequence comes from Macrotis lagotis, assembly GCF_037893015.1. NCBI lineage: Eukaryota > Metazoa > Chordata > Mammalia > Peramelemorphia > Peramelidae > Macrotis > Macrotis lagotis. The sequence continues at coordinate 597,021,631 of NC_133658.1, read as the reverse complement.
AGAGAGCAAAATGAGGAGGAAGCATTCCAAGAGTAGGAAATAACTTATGCCAAGATGTGGAGGCAAGAGATAGAATGGTATGTGTGCTAAGTCACAAAATGTGGGTGAGTGGGAATGTTTCCATTGTAGTCTTTATAAGAAGTAGGGACAACAGGGAAAATTTATACCTACTTCAAGGTCTAATGAAAGGTCCAATGTTTTTCCTACTTTGCTTCCCTATGACTTCCCATCCTCCCCTACCATGATCTTGAACTTGCTTTTTTGTTCCTTTGTGTCATGGGTCCTGTTTATCCTCCACTATCTTAATGTCTAAGGATCTGATGGCATTTACCCATGAGTCATCTTGCTTGACCTGAAAGCATAGAGAAGCAGGTGCCCTCAAGATACTAATATGGATGCTACACTCTGCTAGGGACACAAAGAGAGAGCCCTCATCAGCACCCAAAGTTGAATCCTAAGTCCTGAACTGGATCCACATAGTCCAACATCATTAAGGTCTAAGATTCTGTAATTAGTTGAGCCGGGAAGATGGCAGAAATATTTGTGAATATAACTACAGAGAAGTAGTCCAATGTGAGCACTAGAAGTACTTGGTCATTTAGGGAGAAAATATTGTATAAATACAGAATCCAATGGTGAACAAAGATCCTGTTGCTTCTATAGGTTATTATTAGTACCAAGTTATATGACTAGTGGTTCCTGTAATAATCAATAGCACTGACTTGTGGTGTTTTGCAGGATACTTCTGTTAGATCCATATCTTGAACATTAACTTATTGTTTTTTTCTAACTGCTATTCTTTTACTAGATTGTAAGGTCTTAGATTTCTGGATAATTTCACTGACTTAGTGGGTTCACAAGTCTTCCATATGAGGGTACAAAAAGACACTTTCTTACAAGAAAGTGATTGTGGAATTCAGGGGAAAAACACTTCTAAACCAAAGGTTATGGAGTTGAGGTAGAAATGGAATTATATATATTTAAATATGAATGTGAAGCCATTTGTGCTTTGCATACCTTAAAGTGGACAGCTAGGTGATACAATGGATAGAATTCTGGGATTGAAATAAAGAAGATTTAAACTCAAATCTAGTCTCAGACACTAACTATCTGTGTGACAGTTGGCAAATCTTTTTCTGTTTGCCTCAATTTCTCCACTTGCAAAAAACAGAAGAATAGCACCTAACACTCAGTTGTTTATAAAGAACCTGGGACAGTGTCTGGAACAAGGCAGTGCTATAGAAATGCCTATTAATATTATTATTATCAGAATAAGAAATAATAAATAGTACATTTAATTGTATTATATCATTTCTCTTAAACATTCTTTTAAGACACACACATACATATGTATACACATATATTTATTGTGGTATTGGCAGTTAATCTTGTTGTTCAGTCATTCATAATATCTGATACATTGTGATCTGGTGAAGCAAATAGATGTGTAGTTCCTTGGCAAAGTTACTGGAATTATTTGCCATTTTCTTCTCCAGTTTTATGCAGATAGGGATTAAGTGATTTGTCTTAGATCAAATTTTAATTTTGATCGTTCTGACTCTAGGCTTATTACTCAAGTCATTATATTACCTAGTTGTCAATTTATGTATCTAGGGTCAAACACATACACAAATGATTCAGCAATAAAATTGTTCTGATCATCCTGATCTTTTTCTCTGTTCAGTTTAAATAATAAATGTTGTTTAAATGTTTTGTGTGTATCTATGACTTTCTACTCTCATACCACCAAGTAGAAACATTTTTCTCCCAAGTAGAAACTCTTTCCTGAAACAAATATAATCTATCAAAGCAAAACAATATATTGATTATATCTGAGAAGAAATCCCTTATTATGAATTTCTGTTCTATCATCTTCATCTCCATATTTAAGAGAGATATTTCAACAACAGTTATTGAGGAGGGAAGGCTGCTACTTTGATCAGAGTTCTGAGGCTTTTCCAAATAGATTTTTTTTCAAATTATTGTTGCTAATAATTTTCCCATTTGTACTACTCATTTCATACTGTATCAGTTTGTTTAACTCTTCTCAGGCTTCTTCAAATCAATTATATTCATTATTTCTTACAGTACAACAATGGTCCTTAACATTAACCTGCTATAATTTCTTTAGACATTTTCTGAGTACTACTACTTAAAGTTCTGGTATTAATATTCTTACTTTTCTTCAATTCTGATTCTTAGAAGCTCTACTTTCCTTCTTTAATTGACTGAAATGCCACCTTCTCCAGGACATCTTTCCTAATCCATCTTTTTCCTTGATTTCCAAGTTTATCTTGCATCTGATATGTTTGTCCTCCATTCTTGAAGAAAACCATGACATCAGGAAGGTGATGCCATGATAAGCGCATGTACTGAATTCGAGTGAGGGGGTGCTGTGCTAAGTCACCAGCCTCACTTTCTCCTCCAAAGTCATTTGAGTCAGTAGTCAGATATGGGTAGCTCTTATATGCGTAAGTAACTGTTTATCTTTCTTATTATTATTATATAAACCACTCCCTATTTTTAAATGTAATTCACCAATTAGCACTATGCCTAACCCACTTGACAAATATTTGTTGATTGACTGACTGAACTTATGAATCTTTTTCCTTTATTCTTGATTTTGTTAGGTTATATACTATATAATATTTCTGCTGTTCAAAAGAATATAATTTATTGCGAACTTTCTTACTATGTTTTTTCATTAAATTCCTTTTCTTTGAAGTATTTTTGTTGGAGGCTTACAACGTTTTTCTTCTCTTTTTTAGTAAAAAGAGACCTACAGAGAACCTTAAACTATTTTGAATTTCTCTTAATTTTTTTTTTTTGGGATTATTTACTCTGCAAATTAGGTGACTACCTCCAGGTGTTACATAATAAATGCAACGCTATTGAATAAGAACAGAGGTATGTAGAAAATCTTTTGTGGGATGATTATAAGGCTATCAATGGCTTAATGGAAGATAATTGCAAATGAGTAGGACAAGGAGATACACATTATTCCAAGCCCAGACTAGGGAAGAAAGATAAGGGTTTTTTTCCCAATCTATTGATAGGGAGATTATCAATCTCATGAAGAACAAATAGCTAGTTAATAGAAAATTTGGTATTACAACTTAGCTATGCCCACTGCAAGATCATTGCTTTTCTCATTACTCTAAGTGGAATTAATGATCTCACTGATGTGAAAACTCTCTCCAATGGTGCAGATTACAATCCATTCAAATTTTTTCATCCTGTAAATTCTTATTCAGTTCCTTCCATAGTTTTTCTATATATGATCCATATAATGCACATGAGAATTTTTAATATTTTTTTAAATATTTTTTGATGCTAAAGTAACCCCTAGACCATATTTTTGAAGATGATACTGGTAATAATTTTGCTGATTTTGTTCAATTTTCCACTTTGCAGAATCACACTCTGACCCAAGAATGCAGGTTCATCAGAAGTCTGGAAAAGGAGAGAGAGAGAGAGAGAGAGAGAGAGAGAGAGAGAGAGAGAGAGAGAGAGAGAGAGAGAGAGAGAAGGGCAGGTAGTCAAGAGATCAAGAGACTTGGTTTAACCAGGCCACATGATAAGGCCCACAGTGCTCCACGTGGATTAAGGAAGAGCCAGAAAAAGCCACATCATTCTGGATGGGAGGTCAGAAGAAGCAAGAGATCTCAAATGGGTGGTGCTTCCTGTTAAATACCCTTCCATTGTAGATTGGACAGAGGCTGGTACTTGGGAATGGTCCTACACCTTGGAGCCAGGTATCACACAATAGAAAAGTATGTACTGGTCTTTCCTGTCCTTTCAACACATCACTTCCTGCCTACCAGCATGCAGGTCAAAGATAAGTGAAAGAAAATATAGGGACAAGGTACAAATAACAGTGTCCAAGGGAGGGAAAAACTCAAAAATGGGAATCTCCATCTATTTAATAGATTTTCTTTCTACTACATTCACAATTCTCTACATCAATAATTTAAGTGATTTATTTTCTAGAGACTATACTAATATCCAAAAAAATTACATTGTTATCCTCTATTATTGTTCTTGACTTTTTGGAATGTTATTTTTGATCCATGCAGTCAACATAAATTATATGACCTTTTATCTTTTTAATTATTGGATTTGAAAATTTTACATATGTACTTTCTCATAATGCTTTACAGGAGGGTTGGAAAACCTTTTAGCAACCAAGGGTCATTTAGGTATTTATAACATTATTCTTGGGCTAAATTTGGTCAAACATTTAATCAATTTACCTCTAAAAAGCTACTAGAATTATTAAATTTCGGGTCCCACCAATAGGTCCCTTGACAATGTCACACTAATACAGCCAGTGGATCAGAGGTTCCCCTCTATTTCTTTACAAGTTGATCTATTTCTGATCTCAAGAAATGAAAAACCATTGGGAAAAGTTACAGTCCATATTCAACAATGGTGATGTACTTTAAAAATTTCTCCATGAGTCCCACTTCCATTGTTGAAGGGTAAAATCTTAGAAGACTCCAGTAACTTCTTTGAGGCACTAGACTATTACACAACTTCAGATAACTCATTGAAAAATTAAAACAATTATATTTTAGTTTCTGCAAGGCAATGGGGTTAAGTGACTTGCCCACAGTCACACAGCTAGGTAATTATTAAACATCTGAGGTTGGATTTGAACCCAGGTCCTCCTGACACCAGGGCTGGTATTCTATCTACTACACCACCTAGCTGCACCAGAGAATTAAAATAGTTTCTTAAAAAGTTTTGGAAGACACCTAATTTAGGCCACCTAAGTGGTTTTGACCTAAAGAAAATGAATTCTCTTGGTTCACTCAGCTCTAATTTCAGTAATTTTCACTTGGGGTTTCACAAGCTCTCTTGACTATTAAAAGAACAAACCTCTGATAATGTTAAAATGTTAATGTGCTGTAAATCCCTGTAAGGGATAGAAATCTTACCTGGGGGGAAAAAAGATGAACCCATAACGACTGGCTTTTCATCTTCTAAACGGATTTTATTATGGCAGTAACAAGAGCAATTCCAGTTAAAAGGCCCTTGTCAGGCAACAGTTACTGTAGATTATAGCTATATAAGAAACAATCTCAGCCCAATACAAATTCAGAATGACTCTTAAAAAATGACTATTGGTAAGGAAAAGCTCCACTTTTATTAAAGTAGGTGAATTTTTTTTTCCAGGAGAAACATACATAAATTAGCCATGAAAGGATCTAATTAAATAGAAAAGTTACAGGACTATGTTAAATCACAAGTAGATTGGCTAATAAAGCTGCAAATGGACTTTTAGAAGACAATTTATAAGCAACAAGAAAAAAGTGGGCATCTTTGGAAAACTGGCTTTGAGATGTGACCTGGGCCTAAACAGTTTGGGAGTACTTTGTTCTTATTCATGAGTTTAACACAATTTTCCACAGAGAACCCAATTTGTACATAAGGTTAGAAAGAATCATCGAAGGTATGCCAATCAATAATAAAAAATGATTGTGTGACATCATTATATTGCTTATATCAAAAGTTTTTCTCAGGGTTGGAATTATCTGAATGTTCCTCCCATGTATATCTGACTCTCCACAGGGCAAATGAATTCAATTTTTCAAGCACTCAAGACCAATACTCATTGCTACATTGGAGACACTAAGTGTTTTTTGGATACAAAGAAAGAAAAAAAAGAATATTAAATAGCCCCTGCCTATGATGAGCTTATATTTTATGGTAGTGGCAATATTACAACTTGTACAACAACACTTTAGGAATAAAAACATGGAAATCAAAATGAATTTCAAGAAAGGAAGAATACAACAGCCACTAGGGAAATCAGGAATACTTGGTATATATAGTCCATAGGGATCTGAGCTATGTTTTGAAGAATGCTTGTTTTCTTAAAAGAGGGGTGGATAAAAACTGAATTTTAGGCATATGGTACAACTTGTATGAAGACATGAAGGCAGGAAATGGAGTATCTTATATAGAGCAAAGCAAGTTAGGATTTCAGAAAGGGGGGGAGTGTGTGGAAGGATGTAATATGAAATTACACTGAAAAAATAGGTAGAATTACATTCACTCTTTTCCTAGAGTTAACATTTTGTCTCTATATTCTAAAATTTTAGTGCAACAGATTGCACCAAATGTCCCAACTATAGCTGGAACATAAAAATATTCATGAAAGGGGAGTGGGACTTTCTCCTTGTATATACATTTCATTAGTATTTGGACAGGTCATCTTGTACCATAGAATTAGAAGGTAATTGTTTACACAGATGTGAGAAATAATCAGAGGGCAATTTTGCCAGTGACAACCTCTCCCTCTTCTCCTTTCATCCTAGTAAGATTCCAGCATTGATATAACTTATGCTTCCAGGAAATCACAGATGGAAAGATTGATTTCATTTTACTGCTGCTGGGAATTTACTGGGAATTACTTCTACTCTTTTTAAAAGGAAGTTTCATTCTTACTCTTTCACACAATAATATTTAATAAGCACCTTTATGGTTCAAAACTGAATTCAATACTATAAAAATTCTCATATTTGACAATTAAAAACTAAATCTTATTGAACAACCAAAAGAAATCATGAGTGTAAGGAGAGCTTGTGTATATGTATGTGTAAAAGTAATGTGTGTCTATATATACACACATACACATATTACTTTTACATATTCATATATATGATTCAAACAATAAATTGAGTTCTCTGAAAAGTATTTTGGATAAAGTCAATCCTCAATTTTTTTTACAGTGTGGAAGTAAAAAACTGAACCTATGGGAAATAGGGGGCTAGGTCCCTGCAACCACCAAAAGCTAATCTTTTGCTAGAGATTGCTGAAATTACACTTTCCTGCATAAATTCTTTTTTTTTTTGCAAGGCAATGGGGTTAAGTGACTTGCCCAGGGTCAGACTGCTAAGTATTATTAAGTGCCTGAGATCAGATTTGAACTCAGGTACTCTTGACTCCAGGGCTGGTGTTCTATCCTCTGTGCCACCTAGATGCCCCCTGCATGAAATTCTTTATAATCAAACATTGATTTTGATAATATGCACTTTGCTAACACAGTGTCCGTAATATAATCCGTAAAATGTACTACACAAATAAAATTAGTAACATGTAAAACATTTTTTCCTGCTAATAATTGCCTGGAACTGTGATCTCTTGTACTAACATCTCAATAAAAATAACAACATTGATTTCAGAAAATATTATACTGTTGTAACCCTTTCTAGTTTGGCCTCTGAAAATCACAGAAGTTACTAGGACTTTAATGACTGCTGTCAGAAGACACCAAGACAGGTGTAACTGTAATATCAAAATCTGAATACATGTGGTGCTCTTTACATAAACAATGAACAAGACCAGAGAAGTAATTATTAGCATATTAGTTGCTCCATAAACTTGCATGCATCTTACCTCTCATCTTTTTCCTCTACTGTGCATGTCTGGGAATATATGAGGCTACCAATGGAAAAGTAAAATGAGGTTTCTAGTAAAGTCACAGAGATACTTTAAGTCATGAAAGTTAAAAATATGAATGCTGAAGATTAACTTTATTTTTCCCCTCAGATATGTTTGGGGACTTTCAAGAATTGACTTGAACAGGAAGAAACCACAAACTAAAAACTAAGAAAGATGACTAGAACAAACATCTAGAAAGTCAGAGGAAAATAAAAAGAGAACAATCCATGCTTTTATCTTTTTAAAGAAATAAATTTGACTATGACAGAAAAGAACCATCTTTTCAAGAAAAAGAAAACAACACAAGAAAGAATTTATTATGAATAGGTGAGAGCCTTCCTTGTACATCTACATCCTGATTAATGTAAATAATGAATCCCATTGAATGGTTGTATTTTTTTAAATTTCTACTGAGCATTTCTATTGAGCTAGAAACTATTGCCACATTTGATATAATTTCAACTAGAGAAGACTCTTAAAATAAGTTTTTAATTGATATTTTATGTTCCTTATATCAACATAATATCTTATTTATCCATCCCTGTGTCATCTCCCATAGAAGTATTTTTTAAGGGAGGGAAAAATCAATCAGTTCAACTGAGCAGTATATTGAAAAAATCCAAAAATAGTTTTAGAGTATAATATCTATAGAGAACATGCCTCCTCTGAAGGAATAAGTAGAGACATGTCTTTTCATATTTCTCCATTTGATATTCATAATTTTCTTATTTTTGATTTTGATTTTTGCCATGTTATTGTTATTTCCATTTATATTGTTTCAGTTGCTGTGTATATTGGTTGATTGGCAATGCTTACATTATTATGGATCAGTTCAAACAGATATTTCCAGACTTTTCTGCGTTAATTCACATATCATTTCTTACAAATTGTAGGGATCCATTAATTTCAAGTTACAGAATTTGTTTATCCCAATTGGATATCTATTTTGTTTTGAAATTGTACCTAAGAGAAAAATTTTAGCTATTAGTATTTTGGAGTAGATGTTTTGTTTTTTTTTTCTGATGGATAACTTCCTTGGGGTTTAAGTCCTGGAGTGGAGTCTATAGTTCAAAAGACATGAATATTTTAGATACTTCATTTTCATAATTCCAATTGATTTCCAAAATAGCTATACCACCTCAGCATTCCATTAATGTGTGAAAATGATTCCCAAGTGCCTCTTATCTTGACTGTTGTCAATTTTGTTATTTTGGTCAGCTTGTATGCTGTGAAGTACAACTTAGAGTTATATTTTTTCCCAAGGAAAATGGAGTTAAGTGGCTTGCCCAAGGCCACACAGCTAGGTAATTATTAAATGTCTGAGCCCAGATTTGAACTCAGGTTCTCCTGACTCCAGGGCCCATGCTCTATCCACTGTGCCACCTAGCTGCCCCTAGAGCTATTTTTAACTTGCATTTCCTTTATATTTGTGAATTAGAGCATTTTTTTCTTTGTGGTTGTGAATACTTTGCAGTTCTTTTAAGAATGATTTGTTCAGGGGTGGAGTAAAAATAGTAGCCTGAAAGCAAGATTTCCCAAAATCTCATTTCCATAAAAACCCTTAAAAATTTTGTAATTATGACTCTAACTACATTTTAGAGAGGCAGAATCCATGGAAAGAATCAATGAAGCAATCATCCAGCCAAAGATAAGACGGAAGATACTTAGGAAAGCTTTGTTCCACTGGGGTTGAAAAAAGCAGTAGCACAGCCAGGATCATACAGTACTGGATGAAATGAGCTCCAGGGATCACCAAGTACTATATTAAAAAAAATATTGTATGTTTGCTGGCTATCTCTTATTTTCAGCTAATTTGTTACTTAACATGTAACCTATAGCTTGACTCAGTCTAGCTGTAGTCAAGTTCCTAGGCAAGCACTGAAGAGGAAGGAGACAACAATGGCAAGATCTCCTCTGTTTATTTAACAACATGCTACAGCTTAAATGCACTTTTTAGTTCCTAGTTTACTCCATGACATTCTCAAAGTAGTCAGTCAAACAATTCTTCCATGCTCATGGACAGCAGATGATTAGTGAACTCAGAAAGTATACTTTCTCAGGCTTAGTGCTCTAATGCAATGTAACAGGAGTTGCCAAACAGGAGGAACAGATAAGAAGATCCAGAAAGACCACCCCGAAAATTAGGCCAAGGGTATACCTTGGCAAGAGGACCACTGGGCCATTCCAAGTCACATAATGCCCTCTCTGTGACCCTCAACAGTCCTGTACAAGAGCCCCTTTTTTGTTTTTGAGGCAAATTTCCTGTATGCCACTTACAAGAGGGCGGGTACTGTATGAGAGCCACTATTATATTATAAACATTATCATCACTGAGACACCATGCATGAAAAGGTTCTGAATTTATTAAAACAGTCAATATTATCTTGCTTGGCATGATCAGGAAGAATATCTTGTTTTGCTTAATAACACAGAAAAATCAAATTAATTGAAATCTGAATCTCTCTCTCTCTCTCTCTCTCTCTCTCTCTCACACACACACACACACACACACACACACACACACACGAACAAATACATAGAAACAACTCTTTTGTGTAAAAATTACCAAGCTGAGCCTGATACCCTGGACAATATCAGATCTAGAGTATAGAAACATATTTCCCACCTCTCCAGGACAGTAGAGAGATGTGAAAAATGTCCCATTGATGTTTAATTACCATATACATACATTTTTTAATATTTTGAATGGATCAATTAAGACTGGTCAAGAAAAATTAACTTTTAGAATCAATCAGAATTTCTTGAGGAACCTTTATATAAATTTATTAAGGTTTTGAAATAGTCAATTAATAATCAAAATTAAATGCATTCTTAAGTAACTCTATAAAATTCAATTTTAGCTACTCTATTACAGAGATATAGTTATAAGCACAGGCTTCATTAAAAGATTAAATCTAAATTTCCTAGTCCCAGAAAGTCTTTCTCCTAAATTGCTACCCTAATCCAAGGAGGATGTGCAAAATAAGTCCAATATTGAGTCTCATTAGTCCCATTCATCTCTTGTTCATAAACAACTGGCACAGAATGTAGCATTAGAAGTATCAGTTGGATCACTTCCAAAACTCTGTTCTTATGTCTCCTTCTCCAGTCTCTTCGAGGGGTCTGTTTTTATGTCTCCTTCTCCAGTCTCTTTGATGGTGTGGGTTTCTTCCTTCTCATGTTGGTTCCCCTCTTTCAGTGATAATGCAGACATTACTTTCATTAACCCAGATTTTCCCATTTTCTGTGGAGATCAAACATACCCTGACCATAAGATTATCATCTTGTTGTGTCCTTTCCACTTCCCTTCCCTAACTTTTTACATAACTTTTTCCTGCATAGCATTCTCATACTGACTTTTTTGAACTACCTGCATATTTCAATTGCACCATTCAATTGCCTGTAATTTCATAGCTGGAGTAAGTCAGTTAGAATCAAATTTCAAAAATTTATAGTGTAAATAGCATAATTCAGTCTATTAGGGGGTGTGTCATAAATGCCCCCCTTTTTTATGAAGCACTGTTTTTACCATCCAGTTCATTCTTTCAACCACCCCTTGCCCTTAAAGATTGTAAGCAATTCCAATAATATGTCCAATAACAAATTCCGCACAAACGTTTTTAAATGATTGAGTCAGATAAGCTGGGCCAATATCAGTCTTTAGAGTTCCTGGAAGCCCACCAAGAGAAAAGCAGTGCAAGATATGAGACCTTACATCCTTAAAGGTTTCTTCTGTTAGTGGAGTTGCCCAAACAAAACCTGAATAGGTCTCAACACAGACATGAACATACTTTAGTCTGCCAAACTCAGGTACATGAGTAACATCCATCTGCTAAAGAGAATTCGGATCTATCCCATTAGGATTCATGGAATCTTTTGATGTTTTTGGGAGAAAAGTACCACAATGAGTACAATTGTAGCAACATCTTTCTAGGTTATTCTTTGGTAATCCCATACAAACCTCTTAAAAATCACACTGATAAACGTAATTTATCATGAGCCTTAGTAGCTTCAAAAATAGGAAATGTTAATATAGTATCAGCAATAGAATTTCCTTCAACTATGGGACCTGTAGTATGAGACATAACATGCAAGCAATATAGACGATAAGTGTGCTGTCTCAGCAAAAGTTGTAATTCTCTGAATAATTGAATAATACTCTGGTTATTGTTGTCCTTGATTCGGGAAGTTTCTATATGTTGTAACACACCCCAAACATATTTACTATCTGTGATGATATTGATGGGTTTGTCAAGTGTCACAGATTGTTTTACTGCATAAATTTCATTTTTTTGGGTGGACTGAAATGGAGTAATAAATAGATACCTTCTTTTTCTATCTGGAATATACAGAGAATCTCTGTTATTCTTTGTTGCATCTGTGAAAACATTTATGCCATCTACAGGTTCCTTTCTCACTATCCATTCCACAATCCATTGCCATGAAGATAAAAATTTATTAATCACCAATGGTGATTTAGATGTTATTGGTATATTCACCAAAGTTTGCCATTCTTCCAAGTGTTTGATTCTTTCGTCTATAACCTCCATCCTTAAGGGAAGATAAAGCCTTGAAGGTTCTTTTCTGAACATCTCTATCACTCTATTTCTAGCCTTTTTGATTAAAACTGCAAGCATTTGTAAGTATGTAACAAACACATTCTTTCCCTGCACACTTAATTATACCCACTCCTTGTACTTGATGTATAATTCCAGTAGGGCACTCTACAGCATCCACAATAGTTTTGTCAAGGTCCTGTACATGATGAACTCTTATACTGTTTTTCATGTATCAATTTCATAATAGTTTGAATACTAGACTTGGCCTCTTTTTGATAATAAATTCTTGTCCCCTTTTAGCATTTCATATGGGGGTTTTATAAGATCATTAGAAATCCCAACCCGAGATCTTATCCACTTATCACCTATCAATTTCTGAACATGATTTAATGTTCATACCTTTTTTATGTTCAGTGCAGGAGGCTTGATTTTTATGGTGGTGGAATCCACCTGAAAATCTACATATTGAAAAGGAGGGTGCATTTTTATTTTTTCTGGAGCTATAACTAGCCCATATGCCTCCAGATCAGCTATGCTATCTTGTAGCAGTTTTTCCAAAACTTCACTACTTTCATGAGATGCTGAGGTGTCATCAATATAGGGTAAAAGTATGCATCTTTATATTTATTCCTAACCCCTTTTAATGCTTCATGGAACAAAACACTGACATATAGTCGGACATTTTTTTTCATTCCCTGTTATAACACCCTCCCATGATACCTATCATAAGGAGCTCCAAATGTGGTCAGAATGGAAAAAGCAAATTTCTTATAGTCTTGTAAGTGAATGGGAACAGAATAAAAAACAGTCTTTAATATCAATTACCCATAATGGTTGCTCTCTGGGAATCATGTTGGGAGAAGGTAATCCTGATTGTAAAGCACTCATATCTTTCATAGCCTCACTGAACTTTCACAAATCTGTTAGCTTTATCCATTTTCCTGATTTTGTTTTATTGCAAACACAGTGGAGTTCCATGAGCTGTGACCCTTTTCAACATGCCCTTGTTCTAATTGTTCCTTAACTACATCCTTTAAAGCCAAAAATCTTTTCTTCTGTAAAGGGCCATTGTTTCACACATATAGGTTGTGGATACTTCCATTCTAATTTAACTATCAGTATAATAATCATTTCCATGTAAACAGCACCCCCAATCAAAAATCCATGCTAACTTTTGCCCCTAATTGATACAATATGTCTCTTCCTCATAATAATGTAGGGATTCCTTCAACTATTAAAGGAGTGGCAGTCCCTGATTTATTGTTTTTTCTCCATTTCAAGGGTTGCCAAGAAATTTCTGTCCTATCGACCCCCAATGCCTACTAGGTTAATATAGGCAGCTTGTTTTGGCCAAACTTGTGACCAGTTCTGTATCGGGATCTGCCCCAGTGTCAATCAAGCCTAGGAAAGCAATTCCTTCTATTAGATAACACAAAGAGGTTTTTCTGAAGAAATTGTAGTAGTAAACATAGTTTCATTTTTGATGCCTTTATCAACTCCCTTTCCTTCCAATTTATATAAGATCCTGAGAAAACAAGTAACTGAGCTATACATTGTTTCTCATTTATGTAACTATCATCATCATCAGCACTCACTATTGCAATAGAGAAAATTTCCCTACTCACATGTCTTACTAAAGGTATGATATAAGTGTATTCTTTATTTGGTGGAGCCAAAATGATTGCAAAATCCTTATCCATTAATTGTAATGGGTGAAGAGGCACTTCAGTACAAGCATGTGGAGGTGCCCTTAATTTCACATCACTTTTAACTATCAATATTTTTTTTATGGATCAGCTTGCTGCCAAAGCTGCATAATGATTTTCCAGGTCATCCCCTGATACTCCTGAACTGTCATATCCCAGGATTGTTTTTGAGAGAACCGTGGGAGAGGGCCCCTTTCCATGTTCAAATTTCTCTGTTTACATTCTGATGCCCAGTGTCCTATCCTTTTAGACTTTGGGCATGGAGTTTTGGGACAAGATTTTGGCACTTTGACAACCTTTGTTTAAATGTCCAGGTTTTCCAAAAACAAAGCAAATCAGTTTCTCTTTATCCCTCACTTGCCTATTAGCAAATGTCTCTGCCATCAATTTTGGATGATACACCTGAGTCCCTACTATGTCACATCTTTGAATCATTTCTTCAATGGTGGTATCTCTTCTGAAGCCAAGCATTGCTTTCTGACAATCAGCATTCACATTAACTCATGTTAATTGTTTTATTAATATATCTATTCCTGCTACATCTCCCAAAGTTCTCTCTACTGCCTCCTGCAACTGGGCAAAGAAATCTACAAAAACATCATCATTTCTTTGTCTGATAAATGCAAATGGTTCTTTCTTTTAATTATATATTGGAATACGTCCCCAAGCATTCTTCACATAGGTAGCAATTCTTCATATGTTTCTAAACTATAATTTAATTGATCTGCATCATTGGGAAATTGACCTGTGCCACTTAATTGTTCATAATATGTGGTGGCATTGTGACCTTATGCATGCCTCAAAGCCATCTATCTGCACTGTTCTACAAACTCTGTCATTCAAAAGACAGATTGTCCTAGTGACAAACATTCCGTACTTGTTTCCAATCATTAGACATTAATATGGAGTATGCAAAAGGTGATCTCACCCCAGATTCCCCCACAGCCTTCTTTAAATCTCTGACTGCTTTTATGTCTACTGTCCCATGTCTTTACCTAAGGTTTACTGTATTAACAGGACCTGGCTCCTCAATTACAGGATACGACTGAAACTCAGCTTTTAGGTCCCCTAAACATTTTCCCTGCCTCCTGGACTTTTCAATGGCCTTCTGCAATGCTGAAGTTCCTCTACTAGATGGTACTGTAGGAATAATGCTAAGTCTTTCTTGTTAATACTGATTTTTTCCTTTTTCCTTTGGTCCATGGAGAAGGAAGATATATCCTGCTGTTACATTGGATTTCCTCCATGTTTCTCTGGTCTAACTCCCTTAAGATTAGGATAAATACTCATTATTTTATACATACTTGGTGCTGAGTCCAGATCTCTATCTTTTCCCTCCCTCTCAGGAGATTTTTTTTCTGGTGGGAGTTATCGGTGTTTCCATAGTAAATGACCTATTTTCCTTTAAACTGAAGGGAGTGCTCAAATCGATTTTTATAAGATTGCCTTTTATCAATTTATATATGATTCTGATATAACTATCCATTTCAGTTACCCCAATTATTCCCCATTATAACAATTAATTTGTTACCTCTCTGAAGTCTTCCCTCCGGGATCTCACCTGAAAGGTTTTTTCCAATCCAAAGTCTTGGTCCTTTGATACATTGTTCTGCTTGATCCTTCTCCTGGACTCCAATCAAATGGCTCTGGGAATCAGCTTGCTCCTGCCCCACATTGGGCACTATTTGTTGTGTGCCAGCCAGCTAATCTATTATTTATAATTAACTTGTTACTTAACTTGTAACGTATTGCTTGATACAGTCCAGCTGTAGTCATGTTCTCAGGTGAGCATTGAAGAGGCAGGGGACAAATATGGCAAGTTCCCTCTGTTTAACAACATGCAAGAACTTAAATATACTTTTTAGTTCCTGGTTTACTCCCATTCACATGAAATCTTCAAAGTAGCCAGTCAAACAAAGTTTCTGTGCTTGTGGACATCAGATGATGAGTGAACTCAGAAAGTATACTTTCTCAGGCTTAGTGCTTTCACACAATGTTCCAGGAGTTTCCAAACAGGAGGAACAGATAAGAAGATACAGAGAGCGAACCCAGAAAATTAGGCCAAGGGTGTACCCGGGCAAGAGGACTGCTAGGACATTCCCAGTCATGCAATGACTTCTCTGTGGCCTTCAACAGTCCCTTACAAAAAAAAATCAACAGGTAAACTCAGCCAGAGTGAGTACAAAGCCTAGGCCATTGAAGCCTGAGCCAGTTAACAGAAGCACACAGCCCAGCAGGGAGTCACCTGGCATCTACTCCTAGAGTACTCAATCCACAGAAGGTAAGGGGAAGACTGTCTAAGTCTCTCTGCTATACTCTGAGACAGGACTCTGGTGCTCTAATCATATTCAGACCCTGGTTGCAATCTAGCACTCTCTATTGCTGTATCAGAGCAGGACCTTTCTTACAGCTCCAGGGCATTGGGGAGTACTTGTGGTCATCCGAAGACCAGAGCATAGGCAGGAGAGCAGTCACAAACCCTCATAAAAACCTTAAAGTAATTGAGGCCCTTGTGGGCTGTCCCAATTACACTCAAAACACCTCAAAACAAGGGCAAAGCCTGGGGAAAGGAGTAAAGAGGAAAAAAAAAGAATCTGACCATAGATAATTATTTTGGTTCCATGGAGGATCAAAACACACACTCAAAAGATGATAAAACCTGAGTTTCTGTATTCAAAGCCTCTGAGAAAAATAGAAATTGGTTTCAGTCTATGGAAGACCTCAGTAAAGATTTTGAAAATCAAGTAAAGGAGGCAGAAAAAAAATTATAAAGAGAAATGAGTGTGATGTGATAAAATCCTGAAAACCAAGTTAGCAGCTTGGCCAAGGAGATGCAAAAAATACCAAAGGAAAAAACGTTAAAAATCAGTTTTGATCAAATTGAAAAAACAGTCCAAAAGGTTAATGAGGAGAAGAATGACTTAAAAGGCAGAATTGGTCAGATGGAAAAGGAGATGAGGAAATTCTCTGAATAAAACAACTCCTTCAAATGTAAAATGGAACTTATGGATGCTGATGACTTTGGAGGAGTCAATAAACAACAAAACAACACCAAAACAATGAAAAACTAGAAGAAAATGTGAAATATCTCATTGGAAAAACAACTTACCTGGAAAATAGATCCAGGGAAGAAAATTTTAAAAATCATTATACTACCTGAAAATCATGACCAGGAAAAGAGCCTTGATTTCATTAAAAAAAATTCTACTGCAAATTTGCCCTGATATCCTAGAAGCAGAGAGTAAAATAAAAATTGAGGGAATCTACCAATCACCTCCTGAAAGAGATCTCCAAAATAAACCCTAGGGATATTATAGTCAAATGCTAGAACTCCCAAGTCAAAGAGAAAATATTACAAGCACCAGAAAGAGACAATTCATATGCCCAAAGAGCAATAAAACTGTTTATACCCTTTGACTCAGTAATTCCAATTCTAGGTCTATATCCCGAAGAAATTATAAAAAGAGAAAAGTAAGTATTACATGTTCCAAAAAGTTCATAGCAGCTCTTTGTAGTGGCAAAAAGTTGGAAATTGAGGGGATGCCCATCAATTGGGTCATGGCTAAACAATTTATAGTACATGAATACTATGGAATACTATTGTTTTATAAGAAACCATAAATGGTAGAACTCTAGAGAAGAATTGAATGATTTATGGAATCTGATGGTGAGTGAAGGGAGTAGAACTGAGAGAGCAATCTACACATCAACAACAACATTGTAAGATGAAGCACCTTGATGGAAGCAGCTCCTCTCAACAATCCAGAGAGCTAGGGCAACTTCTTTTGATTGGATATCGACTATATTATCCCTATCCAGAAGAAGTAAAACAAAACAAAACAAAAAAAAAAGCACACACACACAAACACACACACACACAAAGAAAACCATAAAAAAACAATCCTTCAGAATCTGATGAGCACTTTATAAAAATTATTTCTTATGTAACTCTTTCCCTGGAGCTTAATTCCTCATACTGAAAATTACTTATTTGTAAACATGTTTATTCAAAATATGTATGTGCAATGCAAACCTAACCGTTTGCCCCTGGGTAGAGGGGAGAGGGAAGGGAGGGTGGAAGCAAATTTTGTAAATTAAAAATATACATGTTGAGGAGGCTAGGCAGTGTAGTGGATAAAGCACCGGCCCTGGAATCAGAAGTACCTGAGTTCAAATCCGGTCTCAGACACTTAATAATTACCTAACTGTGTGGCCTTGGGCAAGCCATTTAACCCCATTTGCCTTGCAAAAACCTAAAAAAATACATGTCCATATGGATAAAAATAAATAAATAGTTTTTTTTTTTTTCAAAAAAGAAACAAGTTGAATAATGTGTAGCTACAGTCAGGATTACACAGCACTTAGTTGCCACTACTTTAAGGACTTGGAAGTAGTGGAATATGATATTCAGGTAGGTAAAAGAGCTTGGATTACAACCAAGAAAGTACTATCCAGCTAAACTGAACATTCTCTAGGAGAAAAGATGGACATTTAATGAAAGATGGGACTTTCAAAACTTTCCTGTTTCAATGATCAGAACTAAACAGAAAGTTTGATCTCAAAGATCAGAATTCAGACAAAGCATAGAGAGGGTGGATGGGAGGGGCAAATTATGAGTGATTTAATGATGTTGAACTGATTGTATTCTTGCATGGGAAAATGATACTGATAACTCATATGAGCCATCTCAATTAATAGAGCACTTAAAAGGAGCATATTTAGACAGGGAAAAAGCTGAATATGATTTTAAAATATATTAAATAGATGGAGTCAATGGGAGAAAAATAATGTACTGGGAGAAAGAATAAGGAAAGGTTTATTTCATGTAAAAGAGTAAAGAAAAAGCTTTTCCAATTGAGTAGAGGGTGGGGGGAAGGTGGGCAGGAATAAGAAATTCTTAAATCTCTTCATAAATGTCTCAGAAAGAAAACATCATACACAATTAATAGGGTATAGAATTTTTTCATAATCTAGAGGAAAAAAGGAGAAGAAGGTAATGGGACAAAGTGGATAGGTGGATGAGATTGGGAATGGATGTGATAGAGAAGAGAGAAGACCATGGGAAAGGGTAGTTAGATACAATACACCTTTTTTAAGAAGGTGATAGGGTTAGGTAACCTTTCCAGGACCATGCATCTGGTTGGTTGTTGAGTATCTGGTGCAAGATTTGGACTTGTGTCCTCGTGGACCCAGGGTCAGCACTCAGTCCTCTGTGCCATATGGCTATACCAAAACACAGTTTTGAAGAGGGACAAAGTAAAAGAAGAGAGAGAGAGAATAGAATAAATATGAATGGGAAGGAATAGATTTAGGGAAATACATTTTGCAGTAGCAATTGTAGGAAAAAATATGGAAGCAACTTCACTGATGGACTTATGATAGAGAATGCAATCCAACCCAGAGACAGAGCTGATGGAATTCAAATATAGACAAAAGTTTGTTTTTTCCTTTCTCTCACTCTTACTTTTTGTAGGGAGAGGGGCATTATGTTTACTCTTACAAGTCTGTTTTAGTAATGTGTAAATGAATAAATAAAAAGAAATATTTATTCATATCCTTTTACTATGTATCTAATACATGTATCCATTACTTATTATTGATCATATTTACACATATACAAAATTAGTTATATGTCATGAATTCCAAACACTAAAAAAATTTTATCCATAGACTTTTTGTCATTCAAATTTCCTTTCTTACTCTACTAGATTCATTAATATTAACACTGGAAGCCTTTCAATTTCAAGGAAATAAAATAATCAAATTTTCTTTAGTAATTACTTTTATCTCTTGTTTAGTTAAGAATACATATCAGGGGCGGCTAGGTGGTGCAGTGGATGGAGAACCAGCCCTTGAATCAGGAGTACCTGAGTTCAAATCCGGCCTCAGACACTTAATAATTACCTAGATACATGACTTTGGGCAAGCCACTTAACCCCATTTGCCTTGCAAAAACATTAAAAAATGGACAAAAAAGAATACATATCATGTTATGCCCAAAGGGCAACAAAAATGTGTGTATCCTTTGATTAAGTAATAGTACTACTAGGTCTATACCCTGAGTAGATTATGAAAAAGGGTAAAAACACCACTTGTGCAAAAATATTTATAGCATCCCTGTTTGTGGTTGCAAACAATTGGAAATTAAATAAATGTCCTTCAGGTGGGGAAAGGCTTAACAAACTGTGGTATATGTATAACATGGAACACTATTGTTCTATTAGAAACAAGGAGGGATGGGAATTCAGGGAAGCATGGAAGGATTTGCATAAACTGATGCTGAGCGAGATATGCAGAACCAGAAAAAGGTACACCCTAACAGCAACATGGATGTGATGACCAACTTTGATGGACTTACTCATTTCATTACTGCAACTGTCAGGGACAATTTGGGGACATCTGCAATGGAGAATACCATTGTATCCAGAGAAAGAATCATGGAGTTTGAACAAAGACCAAAGACTATATGTTTTAATATAGGAAAAAACCTGTTATCTTTTTGGAATTTTGCTATCTGTTATACTTTATTTGTCTTCCTTAAGGATATGACATCTCTCTCATCACATTCAAATTAGATCAATGTATACCATGGAAACAATGTAAAAACTAACAGACTGCCTTTTGCGGGCAAGGGACGGGGGGGGGGGAAGATTAGGGGAAAAATTGTAAAACTCAAAATTAATAAAACCTTGAAGAAAAAATGCATTTCATGGGCAGCTAGGTGGCACAGTGGATAGAGCATGACCCTGGAGTTCAAATCTGTCCTCAGACAATAATTACCTGATTGTATGACCTTGGACAAGTCACTTAACCCCATTGCCTTGCAAAAAATATTATAAACATATAATACTAGTAGCTTTGAGAATTGAATAATCCATTTTTAATAGTATGGCCTTTTTGATTAAGGTCATGTGTTCTTTTAGGATGGTTTCTGGTATATAAAATAAGATGTTTTTCTAATTTTTGCAGACTTCTTTCCACTGTTTGCAGTGGGTTTTTTTTAAAGGGAGTTTCCCCCATGTAATTTGATTTTTTCCCCCTTCATCAGACACTGGGTTATTGAATTGTCTTTTTTTCTGAATTTCTCTTATTTAGTTATGATACACTTAATAATAAATATTTATTTCTTACATAAGATAAGTTCAAGGGCATTTTCTATGCCATTTTTTCAACATTCTATCTCCAACATGTAGCTCCATGCCTAGCTCATAATAGATCGTTAATTATTAATGTAAATATTATGAGAACTGAGGAGGTTTTGAACTAGGATAGTGAACATGGGAGTGGAGAGAAGGTGCATTTTATGTTGGAGCTATTGTGCAGAAAGAATTGACAATTGATTGGCTTGACAAATGATTAAATATGGATGATTTCTGGTGAAAGGGTGGAGAATTTAGATTAAATAAGTGACTGAGAACCTGAATTATTGAAATGATGATAGTGTTTTCAACACAAATGGGGAGATTAGGAGTAAAGTCAAATGTTTTTGTAGGGGAGAAATTTTTTGGTGTTTGAGTTTGAGTATCTAGCAAAAAGTGTCCAAGAGGTATTTGGTAATGAAGGCCTAGAGCTAAGAAGGGAATTGAGGATAGAATTTATATACATAAATGGGTCACTTATATCTATATATCTATATACAAATATATATATATATATATATATATAATTTATCTACATAAAAATAATACTTGAAGTAAGTAGATAAAACAACTAAGAAAGTATTGGGAAAGAAGAAATGACTCAATTCATTAATATCCTGAAACAATATTTGGATCATTCCATATCATTGTCATTGATTTACTTTTCAATTATATATATTTTATCTCATTAATTTAAAACCTTATTTTGAGATGAGGTTCATCGTTAGAGTGGTAAAAGGGCCAATGACCCAAACGACTTAAAAATCTAAACTATTTATTTATGTTTACTAGTAAAGGAAATGAGACCTGAGAGCTTAATAATTTTTTGGAAGTCACAGTAGGTAATATATAGGAAATTTAGTATATAAAACTCCTAATTTCACTCCAAATAATACTACACATTTCTGTAATTTATATTTCAGGGATGTGTTTGTGTGTTTGTGTGTCTATGTATGTGTGTGTGTGTGTGTGTGTGTGTGTGTGTGTGTGTGTGAGAGAGAGAGAGAGAGAGAGAGAGAGAGAGAGAGAGAGAGAGAGAGAGAGAGAGAGAGAGAGAGAGAGAGAGAGAGAGAAAGAAAGAAAGAAAACTTGGAAACTGGCAAATGTGATAAGAAATAAAGTTATGGAATTTCTCTTTCTTGGATTCTACTTAAAAGTAGCTATGATTTTCATCTCTCTCTAAACTGATAGACATAGTCTTCCTGAAAGCAAAAGGCAGAAGATAAGATAACTTATTGTAGAAATTCTCAGACATAAACTTTATGTTTTTCCTCTGATACTGACCTTTTTAAAGCACTTCCATTTTGAGGTGGGTTTTTTTTTTTGTTCCTTTCAGTGAAATCACAGGATTATATAATTAGAACTGCAAAGATCTTTATATATGACATTTCATTTCCTGTCAACATGCCTTTGTTCTGATCATTCCCCAAGGTCCCTTCACAATTCAATATGTTTGAATCTCTAATTTTGTCTCAATTTTTGTCTCAAAGCTCAATTAAAGCATGAGTTCTCCACCCCCCTTCTCAACTCTCCTTTTACGGGATTACTTTGTAACTATTTTGCTTATATCTTAATATGTACATATTATCTTTTAATAAACTGAGTCCCTTGAAAACAAAGCATTGTTTATCTGTATCCCTACTAATTAAATCATTGTTTGACCCATTGTAGGCACTAAGTAAATTTCACTGATTGATTACAGTTCCTCTGATCCAACCATTCATGTTATAAATGAGAAAAACTCAAGCCCAGAGTATTTGAATAATTTACATAAAGCTACACAGGCATTCACTGATATGGTAGGTTTTGAACCAAGTTTCTTTAACTCTAAAACTAGTATTCATTCCATCATACCACACTAGCTTCAGGAGGGCTAAAACTGCTTCCAGTGGTATATGCTACTGAGCAACACCATTTTAGGAACTGCAGGATACTATGACTTTTCAAATGGCACTATAAAACTGTTTTGAAATTTACTTGAAAAAAAGAAAAAAAGCTCCCTTGCATGACAAGTTTCATCCAGGATTGACTTTTTATTGCTGAGTTATAAACCCCCACAGTAGTGGTACTCATAAAACTGCTGACAGACCCTTAACTATAGTGGCCCAAATGTTACTACTACAATAAAGGGAATAAGAGGATCATCAGACCGAACTTTTTTACATATTCTTTGATGTACTCTGTCTTCAAGAGAAGAGCCTGGGCTGATTATATTCATGGAGTCCTTCTAAGAGTTATAAAAATAGTGACAAATATATGGCAACATACAGAGTACCCAAAATGAAATATTTTCATTTGGCAATTCAGTAGAAGCTGGTGAGAAAGGATCCAAGGATCACCAAGCCTCTAAATTATTTATTATGTACTCTGCATCCCTTACAAAAGCATGAGTGATATTAGAAATCACCTGAGTGGAAAAACTGATTATTTTGTTATTCAGTACCTTCATTGCATTTCATTTTTCATGTTTGTTATCTGCAATACTTCACACTGTTAGGGGAGACCATTTCCCCCCATGTTGACACAACTCTGTTATACTACAAGATGCTAAACCAACCACTTATTAATTTAGTTTCATCAAGAATGGGATGAATGTTTTAGGAAGTACGTAGATAAATTCCTTGATGATTTGGCAGGTTCTAAGTTGAACTATAAGCTGCATCCCTTAATAATTTTGTGACTTTAGGCTAAGCAAAACCTCTCTAGTATCAGTTCCTTCATATAAAAAGTCAGTAATTTGCAGGACCTAGGTTCTATGAACATCTGTACCTCTTTGCCACCCATGTGACTGAAGACATCTTCAGTTTTCTCATCTCTAAAATGATCATATTGGACAAGATGACCTCTGAGGTCCCTTCTTTTCTTTAATTGATATTTTATTTTTCCAATTACATTACAAAAGTTCTTCAATATTCATGCTCATGCCTATGCGCAATTTTAAGTTACATAATTTCCTTCCACTCTTGCTTCCCACCTCCCTCCTTTCAGTGACAGACAGATGAATATTGTACATAAACGTGTGTTTAACATGTTCATAGAATAGTCATTTTTGGTATGAGGAAAAATTAAGGAAAAAGAAAGAAAACCATGAAATAGGAAAGAAATACCTAAGAGAAATTTTTAGAAAGTATATGTGCTATTCATTCAGATTCTGTAAGGGCTTTTTGGTTTTGTTTTGTTTTCTTTTTCTTCCTCTGGATGGGATAGTATTGTCCTTAGTTGTATTTCTAGTATTGTCCTAGTCTGAGATCCCTTCTAGCTCCAAACCCATGAAATTATAGTACATAAAAAACTCAACCAGCAACTTCCAGGCCCATTTTCCTTCTAGATTTTTATCTTATCTTTAATGTATTCTATGAAAAAGAAGTGAAGAGTAGAAAGAGTTTGGAAAAAATGTCAAGGATAGAATTAGAATCTAAATCCTAAGGAATCGTGAATTTAGAATTCTAATCCTTTTTTTTAAACTTCCATCCTGTCCACAATTGTATGGCCTATTGTGATGGGTTGGAAATGATTTAGCTGCCATGTATCTAGTAACAAGGTCAGGTATGGATCCTAGAGTGCATTTCTATTTGGAGAGGGGGAGCCACTTTGACAAGACCATAAAGACTTCTTAGACATCATGGGAAGAACATGGGATGCCACCATTAATGCTCTCCATCCCTAGATTAATGGGCAAAAAAATGTAGGGAATTTATTAAATGTGGATTTTCTACCTAAGTCTAAGTAACTGCTTAATTTGACTAGTATAATTCTTTCTATAATTGTTTCTACAAGATCATATTAGAAAACTGAAATTGGGACAGTTGTTTATTTCTGAAAATCCTTTGTGGCTAAAAATTTTAGGATTCAATGGTCCTCAAGTTTAGGAGTTTTTAACCCAAGGTCCAATGAACTTATTTTCTTTTTTTTCATTTTTACATTTCGATAATAATTTCAATAGAATTGACTTCCTTTGGAATTCTTTGTATTTTATTTTATTTAGCTGTGAATATTATTCTGAGGAATCCTTAATCTTCACCAAATCCCCAAAAGTATCAATGAGAGGACAAAAAACAAACTATGAACACTCTGAAGATGTCTTTCCAAATTAATATTAGATGATGAAACAATATACATTATATGAAAGTTGTTTGACTTAAAAATTCTCAAATCTATTGATAGATTACTACTACCTTATTGTATGACTATGATCAAGTGACTAATCTTTCCCTTGTATCTCAAAAGGTTCTGTCAATTTAAACCAATCAATTTATTCAAATATAATTTGTAGAAAAGAGTGAAATGTTTCTGTACATATGAGATTTTAAAAACTTTTCTTAATAATCAATAATATGAATATTTAGTCTATTAAAGTCTTCATTTGATGCTTCATCAAGTCATGTAGATAACTGTATGCTAGTAAAATTCAAGATGTGATTGATTTTACTATACTACAAAGCCTAAATATATGGATCTGAGTGGCTTATGAAAACCAAAAGGAAGAACCAGCATAAGGAGACACTAATCATCATAGTTTACTATTAGATAATGAAACTTTTGAACTTGGAAAATTATGCACTTAAGTCACTTACTTAAAACTTAGAGCGATTGTAATTTGAATTGTATTTTTCATCTTCTTAAATGTTCATATGCAGGAGATCAAGGCTAACATTCTGAGTAGTTATTCTCTTGCATGATGGATACTTTTAACAGGATTCTTTTACAGATCCATTTACAGAATTCTGTTCTCAAAAAAAATCCTTATACTCACAAAATCACTATGTTGGATTTCTGTGGTAGACTCATAGATTTATAGTTGTGTTCAA
Source organism: Macrotis lagotis (assembly GCF_037893015.1). NCBI lineage: Eukaryota > Metazoa > Chordata > Mammalia > Peramelemorphia > Peramelidae > Macrotis > Macrotis lagotis. The sequence continues at coordinate 596,995,970 of NC_133658.1, read as the reverse complement.
GTGTTTAAAGGACTGACATATAGAAGAAAGACCAGATTTAAAATAAAATAACTATATAGATTTAAAGCTGGCAGTGATCTTATAGACCTTCAAGTCTAATATTCTCATTTTAAAGATGAAGAAAATGAAATTAAGAGAGTTCAAGTTACTTGTCCAGGGTCATACAGTTAGTGAGTGATCAAGGAAGGATCTGAATCCTTTCTGACTCCAGGTTAAGATTTCTCCACTATGCCACCTTGGTACCTCTAAAAATCCTGAAAGTATGGAAGTATATTTATACATATAACATAAATGTCTGATTAAAGGTATATGACTGGACAGTGATAAATTCAAATATTTCTGATGAATCTGTTGTTAATTCAGTATCACAATATGAACACTATTGACCAGAAGCTTTACCCACCATATTCTTGGGATACTCCAGACATGCCCAGAATGACATCCCTCAGGTGACCGACCAGCTATTCATTATGTTAAATATACTTTCCTTCATCCAGAAAAGCATCTGACCCATAAAGGCTCTAAGGATTCCCATGCTTCCTTTCAGTTATTATTGTTTTTAATAATGATCAACATGTCACAATTTGTAGAAAGCTAGTCTTGTGATTCAAGTCTTGTTTTTGATATATGCTGACCATTGGATCTCTGGAAAATTTTTTTTAGGGTTGCAGGAACAGAGATTCTAAGAAGAAGAGTAATTTTCTTGGGAGAGGAAGTTCCTTTCTGAGAGTGAATTATGAATCAGAGGCAGAGGCAAGATGGTGGACTAAAGGCAGAGATTAACCTGAACTCTACACTAAACTACTCCAAATGCCTTTAAATAATAGCTCTAACCAAATTCTAGAAGGGTATAATCCACACAAAGATTGGATAAATCAATTTTCCAGTTCAAAACAACTTGTAAGAAGAATGGGAAAGGTCTGCTGAACCAGAGTGACAGTGGAGCATAGTTACCTGGATCATACTAGAGTGAACCAGCAATTCAGAAATAGAAAATGGGGCAACTAGATCAATGGCAGAAGTGGTGGTTTCCAGAGCACTCAACTCAGGGACTGCTAAGGACAACTTGAAAGATCCACAGGAAAACTCTGCCTCCCCAAGATAAAATTAAAGCACAATTTAGTACAAGTCTCACCAATATAAACATGACACCAATAGACAAGAAGCAGCCCTCAGGAGCTGTCCTCAAGAACCACTGAATAATCAACAGCAGGTGCTTTGAGAGTCTACAACCTACAGACAGTGAGAGGGACAGAGGTGGAATACAGGGGGAACTTTGCTATCCCTGAAGCAGAACTCTGTTGCTTTATCCATGTTCAGATCTTGGTATCTCTCTTGGGTCACAGTTCCAGGAAGAAGAGCAATTCCACAACAGAGTTCACTGCTATAGCAGAGTAGAGATTCTCCTCAGTTCCAGGGAAGAAAGAGGTGCATGTGGTGACTGAAGATCAGAGCATAGGGTAGGAGAATAGTCAAAATCATTTATAAGTCCTTGGAAGAATTGAAAACTTGCAGGTCTCTAGAAGTATCTATAAAAACAACTGCAAAAAACCTCCAAAATTTTGTGTCAGTATATTTGCCACCCTGGAAGCAGAGACCTACCTTAACAAAGAGTTAAATAAACCAAGAAATATTCTATCATATCTATGGAAAAAATGGATAAATTTATGTACAAACAAGAATTAGAGCAGATTATATACTGCAAAATAAATGATTTTTCACTATATTAAATTAAAAAGTATTTGCACTAATAAATCAATGCTGCCCAAGTTAGGAGAAAAGCAGAAACCTGGGAAACAATCTTCACAACTATGACTTCTGAAAAAAGTCTCATTTCTTTTTTAAAATATATTTTTATTAAAGATATTTGAATTTTACAATCCCCCCCCTTATTTTACTTCCCTACCCCCGCACGGAGCAATCTGTCAGTCTTTACTTTGTTTCCATGTTGTACCTTGATACAAATTGAGTGTGATGAGAGAGAAATCATATCGTTAAAGAAGAGACAAGAAGTCTGTTTTTTTCCTAAATTAAACAGAATAGTCCTTGAACTTTGTTCAAACTCCACATCTCCTTATCTGGATACAGATGGCACTCTCCTTTACAGACAGCCCAAAATTGTTCCAGCTTGTTGCACTAATGGAATGAGCAAGTCCTTCAAGACTGATCATCACTCCCATGTTGCTGTTAGGGTATACAGGGTTTTTCTGGTTCTGTTCATCTCACTCAGCATCAGTTCATTAAAATCCCTCCAGGCTTCCCTGAAATCCCGTCCCTCCTGATTTCTTATAGAACAATAGTGTTCCATGACATACATATACCACAGTTTGCTAAGCCATTCCCCACTTGAAGGAAATTTACTTGATTTCCAATTCTTTGCCACCACAAACAGGGCTGCTTTAAATATTTTTGTACAAGTGATGTTTTTACTCTTTTTCATCATCTCTTCAAGGTATAGAGCCAGTAGTGGTATTGCTGGGTCAAAGGGTATGCACATATTTTGTTGCCCTTTGGGCATAGTTCCAAATACCTCTCCAGAAAGGTTGGATGAGGTTACAGCTCCACCAAGAGTGTAATAGTGTCCCACATTTCCCACAACCCTTCCAACAATGATCATTATCCTTTCTGGTCATATTGGCCAATAGGAGAAGTGTGAGGTGGTACCTCAGAGAAGCTTTAATTTGCATTTCTCTAATAATTAATGATTTAGAGCATTTTTTTCATATGGCTTTGGATTGCTTTGATCTCATCTGTAAATTGCTTTTGCATATCCTTTGATCATTTGTCAATTGGGGAATGGCTTTTTGTTTTAAAAATATGACTCAGTTATCTATATATTTTAGAAATGAGTCCTTAGTCAGAATCGTTAGTGTAAAGATTGTTTCCTAATTTACTACATTCCTTTTGATCTTGGTTACAGTGATTTTATCTGTGCAAAAGCCTTAATTTAATGTAATCAAAATCAACTAATTGGTTTTTGGTGATGTTCTACAACTCTCTCTTAGGCATAAACTGTTCCCCTTTCCATTGTTCTGACAGGTAAACCAGTCCTTGATCTTCTATTTTGCTTATAGTATTGTTTTCTTATGTCTAAGTCCTGTAACCATTTGCACCTTATCTTGGTAAAGGGTTAGGTGTTGGTCTAATCTAAGTTTCTTCCACACTAACTTCTAATTATCTCAGCAGTTTTTATCAAAGAGGGAGTTTTTATCCCCATGGCTGGACTCTTTGGGTTTATCAAACAGCAGACTACAATAATCATCTCCTGCTTTTATACCTAGTCTATTCTACTGGTCCACCACTCTATTTCTTAGCCAATACCAAACAGTTTTGATGACTGATACTTTGTAATATAATTTTAGGTCAAGTAGGGCTAAGCCACCTTCTTTTGCACTTTTTTTCATTAAGCTCCTGGAAATTCTTGACAATTTATTTCTCCATATGAATTTACTTAAAATTTTTTCTAACTCATGAAATTAATTTTTTGGAATTTTGATTGGTAGAGCACTACACAGATAGTTTAATTTTGGTAGAATTGTCATTTTTATTATATTGGATCTACCTATCCATGAGCAGTTGATATTTATCCAGTTATTTAAATCTGATTTAATTTGTGTGAGAAGTGTTTTATAATTGTTTTCAAAAAGATTCTGAGTCTGTCTTGCTTGGCAAATAGACTCCCAGGTATTTTATATTGTCTGAGGTTACGTTGAATTTTATTTCTCTTTCTAGCTCTTCCTGCTGTGTCTTGCTAGACACGTATAGAAAAGTTGAGGATTTATGAGGGTTTATTTTATAACCTGAAAATTTGCTAAAATTGCTAATTGTTTCCAGTAGTTTTTTGGATGATTTCTTGGGATTCTCTAGGTAGACCATCATGTCATCTTCGAAGAGTGAGAGTTTTGTCTCTTCCTTCCCAATTCCAATTCCTTCAATTCCTTTTTCTTCTATAATTGCTGACACTAACATTTCCAATACAATATTGAATAGTAGTGGTGATAATGGGCACCCTTGTTTCACCTCTGATCTTATTAGGAATGCCTCTAACCTCTCCCCATTGAATATAATGCTTGTTGATGGTTTCAGATAGATACTGCTAATCATTCTAAGGGACAGTCCACTTATTCCTACACTCTCTAGTGTTTTTTAGTAGGAATGGATGCTGTATTTTGCCAAAAGCTTTTTCAGCATCTACTGATATGATCATATAATTTCTGATATGTTTGTTGTTGATATAATTGAGTATACTAACAGTTTTCCTAATATTGAACCAACCCTGTATTCCTGGAATAAATCCTACTTAATGATAATGTATTATCCTGGTGATAACTTGCTGTAATCATTTTGCTAAGATTTTCAAAAAGATTTTTGCATCTATATTCATCAGGGAAATGTGTCTATAATTTTCTTTCTCTGTTTTAACTCTTCCTGGTCTAGGTAACAGCACCATATTGGTTTCATAGAAAAAGTTAGGCAGAGTTCCATCTTTCCCTATTTTACCAAAGAGTTTATATATAATTGGAACCAATTGTTCCTTAAATGTTTGGTAGAATTTGCTTGTGAATCCATCAGGCCCTGGAGATTTTTCTTAGGGAGTTCAATAATGGCTTGTTGAATTTCTTTTTCTGAGATAGGGTTGTTTAGGTATTTAATCCTCTTCTTCTTTTAACCTGGGCAACTTATATTTTTGTAAATATTCATCAATTTCACTTAAATTATCAAATTTATTTGCATAGAGCTGGGCAAAATAATTTTGAATTATTACTTTAATTTCCTCCTCATTGGTGGTCAGTTCACCTTTTTCATTTATAATACTAGCAATTTGGTTTTCTTCTTTCTTTTTTTAATCAAATTGACCAGAGTTTCATCAATTTTATTAGTTTTTTCATAATACCAAATTTTGGTTTTATTTATTAATTCAATAGTTGTTGTGCTTTCGATTTTATTAATTTCTCCTTTAATTTTTAGAATTTCTAATTTGGTATTTAATTGGGGATTTTTGATTTGTTCTTTCTCTAATTTTTTTAGTTGCATGTTTAGTTCATTGATTTCACCTTTGTCCAATTTATTCATGTAAGCACTTAAAGCTATAATATATTCCCCTAGTGTTGCTTTGAATGAATCCCATAGGTTTTGGTATCTTATTTCATTATTATCATTATCTAGGATAAAATGGTTAATTCTATCTATAATTTGTTTTTTTGTCCACTCATTTTTTAAAATGAGGTTGTTCAGTTTCCAATTTGTTCTGTGTCTGTATCTCCTTGGCCCAATATTGCATATGACTTTTGTTGCATTGTGATCTGAGAAAGATGTATTCACTATTTCTGCCTTTCTGCAGTTGATCATTAGGTTTTTATGTCCTAGTACATGGTCAATTTTTGTATAAGTTCCATGTACTGCAGAGAAAAAGGTATATTCCTTTCTATCCCCATTCAGTTTCCTCCATACATCTACCATATCTAATTTTTCTAGCAATCTATTTACCTCCTTAATTTCTTTTTTGTTTATTTAATGATTTGATTTATCTAGATCTGAGAATGGGAGGTTGTGGTCTCCCACTAGTAGAGTTTTGCTGTCTATGTCTTCCTGTAGTTCTTTCAGCTTCTCCTCTAAGAATTTGGATGCTATCCCACTGGGGCATATATATTCTGTATTGAAATACCTTTACTGTCCATGGTACCTTTTAGGAGGATAAAGTTTCACTCCTTATATCTTTTGAGTCATTACTAAAATATATAGAGAATTGCATCAAATTTATAAGGTCACAAGTCATTCCTCAATTGACAAAAGATCAAAGAATATGAGTAGGGTTTTCAAATGAATAAATTAAAGCTCCCTATAATAATATGAAAAAATGCTCCAAATCATTATTGATTTGAGAAATGCTAATTAAAACAATAATGCGGTATCACCTCACACCTATCAGATTGCCCAAGATGAGAAAAAGAGAAAATGATCAATGTTGGTGAGATTGTGGAAGGATTAGGATATTAATGTATTGAAGGTGGAGTTATGAATTGATCCAACTATTCAGGAGAGCAATATGGACCTATGACCAAAGAGCAGTAAAACTGTTCATAACCTGTGATACAATAATTCCAATTCTAAGCCCAGATCCCAAAAAAAATGTAAAAAAGGAAAAGTCCTAAAAGTCCTAAAATATTCATAAGCAGTTCCTTTTGTAGTGGCAAAGAACTGGAAACTGAGGGATAGCTAAATAAATTATGGTACATGTCTACTATGGAATATTATTGTCTTATAAGAAAACATAAATGGCTGGAATCTAGAGAAGCATGGAATGACTTACAGGATTGATGCTGAACAAAGGGAGGAGAACCAAGAAAACAATGTACACATTAACAACATTATGAATTAAATAACCTTGATGGAAGCAGCTCACCTCAGCAGTTCAGAGAGCTAGGACAATGCTATTAGACAAGCTATGAGCAATGGTATTCCTATCCTGAGGAAGAAAAACAAAACACACACACACACACACACACACACAGGAAAACAAAAAAAATCCTTCAGAACATGATAAACACTTTATAAAAATTATCTCTTATGCATCTCTTTCCCTTATTCCTATTTCCTCATACCAAAAATAACTAATTTCTCAATGTGTTTATCAAAAATATATGCAATGCTAACCTGATTGCTGCTGAGGGGAGGGGGGGTGGGAATGAAGGGTGGAAGGAATTTTGTCACTTAAAATATCCATATGCATATAGATGAAAATAAATAAATAAAATTTTAAAAAAAGAATTTAAGAAGTCAAAAGAGAGTTAAAATCCAGTCATAGACTGGAGAAATGACCAAGCAACAGAAGGAAAAAAATGACTTTAGAAGGTTACTGGAGGGCCGACCAGGTGGCACAGTGAACAGAGCCCTGGAGTCAGGAGGACCTGAGTTCAAATTTGGCCTCACATACTTAATAATTATCTATTTGTGTGACCTTGGGCAAGTAACTTAACCCCTTTGCCTTACAAGCCCCTTTCCTCCCCCACAAAAAGAAAGTTAGTGTGTCATATGGAATATAAATGTATACATTCAGAAGAATATAGCAAAGTCAAAGTTTCTACATCCAAAGCCAACAAGAAAAATATGAATTGAACTCAGGCTTTGGACATGCTCAAAAAGGATTTTGAAAATGAAGTAAGAGAGGTAGAAGAAAAATTGCAAAGAGAAATGAGAGTATTGAGGTAAAATCTTGAAAACTGAGTCAGCAGCTTGGAGAGGGAGAACAAAAAATAGTGAAGAAAATAACAACTTAAAAATCAAGTTAGATAAAATGGCAAAAGAGGTCCATAAAGTCAAAGAAGAGAAAAATGTTAAAAAACAGAATTGACTAAATTAAAAATGAGAAACGAAAGCTCACTTAAGGAAATCATTCCAAAAATATAGAGTGGAGCAAAATGTAGGGTTTTTTGGTAAAATAACTGTAGATTTCTCTTTGAGAAAAAGTAGATTATATCTATATATCTATATATAAATATATATGATTTATAAAAATAAAAGTAGATTTCTTTTTTGAGAAATCAAGACACAATAAAATTAAATTAAAAAATGAAAAATGTGAAGAAAATGTGAAATTTCTAATTGGAAAAATGACTGACCTGCAAAACAGATTCAGAAGAGATAATTTAAAACTTATTGGACTACCTGAAATCCAAAACACCCCTCCCCCAAATAAAAAAGACTTGGCAACGATTTTCAAGGAATTATCCAGGAACACTTCCCTGATATTCTAGAGGAAGAGGGTAAAATAGAAATAGAAAGAATGCCCTAATCATATCCTGAAATAGATCCTAAAATGAAAACTGATAGGAATATTATAACCAAATTTCAATGTTCCCAAGACAAGGATTATATATTGCAGGCAGCCAGAAATAAATAATTTAAATATTACTGAACCACAGTCAAGATAGCACAAGATTTAGAAGTTTCCACCTTAACCAATCAGAGGGTTTGGCATGATTTTTCAGAAGATAAAAGAGGGGCGGCAGCTAGATGCTGCAGTGGATAGAGTACTGGCTCTGGGGTCAGTAGTACCTGAGTACAAATGCAGCATCACACACTTAATAATTACCTAGCTGTGTGTCTTTGGGCAAGCCACTTAATTCCATTTGCCTTGAAAAAAAAAACTAAAAGAAGTTAAAAAAAAGAAGATGAATGAGCTTGAACTACAATCAAGCATTAACTATGTAGAAAAATTGAACATACACTTTAAGAGGAAAAGATGGATATTCAATGAAATAGGGAACTTTCAAAGTTTCCCGATGAAATGACTAGAGCTAACAACAACAAAATAAATTGATCTTCAAAAACAAGACCCGTGGGAAGCACAGAAAGGAAATGCAAATATTAAAGGACTTGATGTTGAATTGCTGATATGGAAAGATGATACTGATAACATGACAATTTTCATTTATTAGGACAATTATAAGAAGTATATATAGACACGGCACAGGTGGGAGTTGAATTTCAAAGTCAAAAAAGATGGAGTTAATGGATGAGAGAGGAATGTTCTGGAAGAAAGGGAAAGGGGGAGATAGAATGAGGTAAGTTATTTCACAGAAAATAAACAAGAAGAAACTTTGGCAGAGTAGTGGAAGAGGTGGAAAGTAAGGGGAATTTCACTGTTCACTTAGATTGAATTTCAATTTTGCTAAAACAAAACTATATTTTTCAGAACAATTACTGATTTTTAAAATTTTCTGCAGATTCATAATTAAAAATTACTAATAAAAGCAGTCAATTTGGAGAACTTTGGGGAAGAAAAAATATATTTTAATTGAATTACATCCCAGATTAATTGAAATTTGGAGATATAAGGACCTTAGAACAGGAACATAGGATAAATAGTATACAGTTGAAAAGTACTTTTGGAGACAACCTAGTCCATCTCATTTCTTTTCCAGATAAGTAAAATGAATTCCAGGGGGAGGGGGGCAAGGGGAAAAACTGCTGACATACGAAAGGGCACAAGTCATTTCTGACAGAAAAAGTATTGGAAGAATTCTAGATTTGTATAGAAACTTCAAGACTCTTACATTACACCATACATTCATGGCAGCATTGTGAGGTGGAACAGTGGATAGAGTATTGACCCTTGAGTCAGAAGGCCCTGAGTACATATGTGGCCTAAGACACTTATTAGCTATGTGACCTTGAGCAAATCACTGGACCCTGATTTCCTCGCATCCAAGGCCATCTCTAAAGGTTCTAATTCATATCTGATCACTGGACTCAGATGACTCTGGAGGACAAAGTGAGGATTATGTTTTTGCACAGCAGTCCCCTCACTCAATTCTAACTCAAGGCCATGGCATGGCATCAACTTCTTGATGTCTTGCTTTTCAAAGGTATTCATAGGAATTTTGGTGGTCAAGTATTATTAAAGGTGGACATAAATATAAGTTTTTAAAAGAGTTGGGAAGTCTTAAACTATGACATTGAATCAAAATTAAAGCATAAATTGTCAAATACTTGATGACACAGATAGAGTCAAGGCATTGTAATGTGAACCTGATTCTGAGATGGAGTTGTTCTGGGAAAGAAGATTTTTATGTGTTATGTGTTAAGTTGCTAATTTTGTTTCATCAGACTTATATCTGTAAGAGTGGGTTAAATAAATTAGTACAGTTGTGTCCTCCAGTAGATGGTAAATTCCTTGAAAACGAAAACAGATTTTCATCTCTGTCTACTCCACAGTGCATTGTATAGTAGAGGACGAATAGAAAGAATGTGTGAATGGATAGATGGTTGGTTAAATGCCTGAATAAGTGAAGGGGAGTCATAAGGTCCTCATAAATCCCCAGTATGACTAGTTACATAGCCAGTGTTCCTTTATTCTCATCTATCTTTGCATGAAAAACAAAAAGTAGTAGAAATTTAAAGTTAGTGAATTTTTAAAAGAATAGTTATTTCACAGTAGTATAGTGCCCTGCCACTTAAAACTGTTAACACTGGCCAGTGTGACCATTGCTTCTCCATTTCTCAGTAGGCAGGTAAATAAGAGATACCATTTACACATTATTTAAGTTATTGGATGCTGGCAGGAACATTTGCAGATTTGTCCTTCTATATACTACAGATCATTCCATGCTCTTATAAGTCTTGATGACAGAAGTGTAAAGCCATCAAACAAAACAAAAAATAATGGTGCTCCAATTCCTCAAAGCAATGTGCCCCCCACCAAACTCACACCGAAGATTAAAATTGTTTGCTATAGCAACTTTCTCATTTATTTTCCTCTAATGGTACTTTTAATTTAGAACAAAATAGATTATAGTCATTACAATATGTGTGTGGCATGAATGAAGTATGTTTTATGCATGAATTATTTGCTATTGAATTTTTTCACTAATAATAGATTCCACAGAATTACCCTTTCTGATTCCTTAACTGTAACAAAGTCAATGAAAAGCCACTAAAGGGAACAAAACTGTATTTTGTATGTTTATGTAGGTGCATATATGTATTTGCACATAATCTTACATGATCATCTATAATTCAAAGTAAACACATTGAAAGACTAAAAGAAAAAAGAGAGTAATAATAGATATTTAATACAAGCTATCATCCATCAACTTATGTTATCGCTAAAATAAAGAACTGACCATGTTACCTTTTCCCTCATCATAATTCAGAGGGTATTAATTGTATTCTCATATATATTTTAAATCTTTCAAAATAAGGGTCTCATATTTCTTTTCAGTCACTATCCATATTACTTTGCATATTTAAAGTTCCAGTAAAACTCACCTAGTCAATATACTTCATAATTATCTGTGTTTTGTACAGTGGATTTCCCCATTACTTAAAGTATCTCCAAAAGGATACTCCATGGGGCAGCTAGGTGGTGCAGTGGATAGAGCATTGGCCCTGGAGTCAGGAGTACCTGGGTTCAAAGCCGGCCTCAGACACTTAAAAATTACCTAGCTGTGTGGCCTTGGGCAAGCCACTTAATCCCATTGCCTTGCAAAAAACAAACAAAAAAATACTAAAAAAAAACCCCCAAAAAAACTAAAGGATAATCCGGTTTTAATTGCTTATGTGAAAATTTCACTAATCCACCCAACTATTGGCATGTTATACTTCTTTTTATTGATATTTTCTTTTCAAATACATGAAAGTTTTTCAACATTTATCAATATATATATATATATATATATATATATATATATATATATATATATATAGGACTTCTGGTCAAGATGGTTGGTTCAATACTAGCAAAAATGTTTGTTTAATTAACTATATCCAAAACAAACCTATTAGAAATCATGATTATATCAATAGATGCTGGAAAAGCATTTGACAAAATACAACACCCATTCCTACTAAAAACACTTGAGACCATAGGAATAAATGGATTGGGCCTTAGAATGATAGGCAGTATCTGAAACCATCAACAAGCATTATATGCAATGGGACAAGCTAGGAGCATTCCCAATAAGATCAGGTGTGAAACAGGGATGTCAGTTATCACTATTCAGTAGAAATGTTAGCTTCATAAAGGTAGCAATCCTTATCTCAGACAAAGCAGCTGCAAAAATAGATAGCGTTAAAAGTCATAAGGAAGGAAACTTTATACTCCTAAAAGGGAACTTATACAATAAAGTTATTTCAATACTGAATAAATATGCACCCAATGGGATAGCATTAAGATTTTTAGAGGAGAAGCTGAAAGAACTACAGGAAGACACAGACAGCAAAAAAGAAGTTAAGGAGGTTAATAGACTGTTAGAAAAACTAGATATGGTAGAATGATGGAGGAAATTGAATGGGGATAGAAAGCAGTATATCTTTTTCTCTGCAGTACATGGAACTTATATAAAAATTGACCATGTACTAGGACATAAAAACCTAATGATCAACTGCAGAAAGGCAGAAATAATGAATACATGTTCCTCAGATCCCAATGCAATAAAAGTAATATGAAATATTGGGCCAAGCAGATATAGACACAGAACCAGTTGGAAACTGAATAACCTCATTTTAAAGAATGAGTGGACCAAAAAAAAAAAACAAATTATAGAATGCATTAATCATTTTATCTTAGATAATGACAATAATGGAACAACATGACAAAACCTATGGGATTCACTCAAAGCAGCTCTCAGGGGATATATTATATCTTTAAATGCTTACATGAATAAATTAGATAAAGAGTAAATCAATGAACTAAAGATGCAACTAAAAAAATTAGAGAAAGAAGAAATTAAAATCCCCAATTAAAAACCAAATTAGAAATTCTAAAAATTAAAGAAATTAATGAAATCAAAAGCAAAAAAAAACTTAATGAATTGCTAAATAAAACCCAAAGTAGGTTTTATGAAAACACCAATAAAATTCATAAACCTTTGGTCAATTTGATTAAAAAAAAAGAAGGAAGCAAACCAAATTGCTAGTATCATAAATGAAAAGGTGAATTCACCACAATGAGGAGGAAATTAAAATAATAATTCAAAATTATTTTGCCCAACTCTGCCAATAAATTTGATAATATAAGTAAAATGGATGAATAATTACAAAAATATAAGTTGCTCAGGTTAAATGAAAAGGAGATTAAGTACCTAAAGAACCCTATCTCAGAAAAAGAAATTCAATAAGCCATCATTGAACTCCTTAAGAAAAAATCTCCAGGGTCTGATGGATTCACAAGTGTATTTTACCAAACATTTAAGGAACAATTGATTCCAATTTTATATAAATTCTTTGGAAAAACAGGGAAAGATGGAACTCTGCCTAACTCTTCAGTTTTTTTTTTAGGTTTTTGCAAGGCAAATGGGGTTAAGTGGCTTGTCCAAGGCCACACAGCTAGGTAATTATTAAGTGTCTGAGACCAGATTTGAACCCGGGTACTCCTGACTCCAAGGCTGGTGCTCTCTCCACTATGCCACCTAGCCGGCCCTTCTGACTAACTCTTTCTATGAAACCAATATGGTGCTGATACCTAAACCAGGAAGAGTTAAAATAGAGAAAGAAAATTATAGACCTATCTCCCTAATAAATATGGATGCAAAAATCTTAAATAAAACCTTATCCAAATGATTACAAGTTATCATTAGAATAATGCATTATGATCAAGGAGTATTTATCCCAGGAAGGAAGGGTTGGTTCAATATTAGGAAAACTGTTAGTATACTCAATTATATCAACAACAAACATATCAGAAATTATATGGTCATATCAGTAGATGCTGAAAAAAGCTTTTGGCAAAATACAGCATGCATTCCTACTAAAACACTAGAGAATGTAGGAATAAATGGATTATTCCTTAGAATAATTAGCCATCAACAAGCATTATATTCAATGGGGAGAGGCTAAAGGCATTCCCAATAAGATCAGGGTGGAACAAAGGTGCCCATTATCACCAACATTATTCAATATAGTATTAGAAATGTTACCTTCAGCAATTGGAGAAGAAAAAGAAATGGAAGGAATTAGAATTGGGAAGGAAGAGACAAAACTCTCACTCTTTGCAGACAACATGATGGTCTACCTAGAGGATCCCAAGAAATCATCCAAAAAACTACTGGAAACAATTAGCAATTTTAGCAAAGATGCAGATTATAAAATAAACACTCATAAATCCTCAACTCATATATATATATACATATATATATATGTGTGTGTGTGTGTGTGTGTGTGTGTGTGTGTGTGTGTGTGTGTCTATAGCAAGACACAGCAGGAAAAGCTAGAAAGAGAAAGCCCATTCGATGTAATCTCAGATAATATAAAATACCAGGGAGTCTATTTGCCAAGACAGACTTAGAAACTTTCTGAAAACAATTATAAAACACTTTTCACGCTAATTAAATCAGATATAAATAACTGGGCATATATCAACTGCTCATGGATAGATACAGCTAATATGACTAAGGAAGAGATGGAGAACATCACCAAAAACAAACTAGATGATTTCAATTACATTAAATTAAAAACCTTTTGCACAGATGAAACCACTGCAACCAAGATTAAAAGAAAGGTAGTGAATTGGGAAACAATCTTTTCAACTAATGATTCTGACACAGGACTCATTTCTAAAATATACAGAGAACTGTGTCATATTTTTTTTTTAAAAATGCCATTCACCAATTGAGAAATGGTCAAAGGATATGCAAAGGCAATTTGCAGATGAGGAGATCAAAGCAATCCATAGACATATGAAAAATTACTCTAAATCATTAATTATTACAGAAATGCAAATCAAAGCTTCCCTGTGGTACCACCTCATACCTCTCAGACTGGCCAATATGACCAGAAAGGATAACCATGATTGTTGGAAGGGTTATGGGAAATCTGGAACACTATTATACTGTTAGTTGAGCTGTGAACTCATCCAACCATTCTGGAGAGAAATTTGGAACTATGCCCAAAGGGCAACAAAATTGAGCATACCCTTTGATCCAGCAATACCACTCCTGGGTTTATACCCTGAAGAGATGATGAAAGGGGGTAAAAACATCACTTGCACAAAAATATTCATAGCAGCCCTGTTTGTTGTGGCAAAGAATTGGAAATCAAGTAAATGTCCTTCAATTGGGGAATGGCTTAGCAAACTGTGGTATATGTATATCATGGAACACCATTTTTCTATTAGAAACCAGGAGGGATGGGGAATTCAGGGAAGCCTCAATTGATTTGCATGAACTGATGCTGAGTGAGATGAGCAGAACCAGAACAACACTGTTCACCCTAACAGCAACATGGGGTGATGTTCAAACTTAATGGACTTGCTTCTTCCATCAGTGCAACAACCAGGGACAATTTTGGAATGTCTACAATGGAGAGTGCCATCTGTATCCAGAGAAAGAGCTGTGGAGTGTGAACAAAGTTCAAGGACTATTCCCTTTAATTTAGGGAAAAAAATTATCTTATTGTCTGATCTTGTTATCTCTTATACTTTTTGTTTCATCCTTAAGCATGTGATTTCTGTCTCATCACACTCAATTTGCATTCATGTACATCATGGAAACGAAATAAAGAATGACAGATTGCTTTCCATGAGGAGGTGTGGGGCTGGGGGGAGGGAAGTAAGATTCGGAGAAAAATTGTAAAACTCAAAGAAAATGTTAAAAAAAGAAAAAAAAAACAAATGTTAGCTTCAGCAATAGGAGAAGAAAAAGAAATTGAAGGAAGTAGAATTGGGAAGGAAAAAACAAAAGTCACCTTATGCGCACAAATAACATAACATTTAACTAACTGTTTAAATATCAATTGCTCATTGATAGGCTGAACTAATATAAGAAAAATGTCAGTTATACCTCAATTAAACTTAGTGCCATGCCAATCAAAATCCCCAAAAAACTAATGACTTAGAAAAAATTATAAGTAAATTCATATGGAGAAATTAAAAGTCAAGAATCTCCAGGGATTTAATATAAACAAGTGCAAAAGATGGTGCCCTAGTCTTACCAGATCTAACATTACATTATAAAGCATTAGTCATTAGACTATCTGGTATTGACTAAGAAATAGGGTGGAGGTTCCCTGGAATAGACTAGGTAGAATAGCAGGAAATGATTTTAGTATTCTAGTGTTTGATAAATCGAAAGAGTCCAGGTTTGGGAATAAAAACTCTCTCTTTGATAAAAACTGATGAGAAACTTGGAAGTTAGTATAACATATACTCGAATTAAACCAACACCTCACATGCTATACCAAGACATGATTAAAATTAATATAGGATTTAGATATAAAAGACAATATCATAAGCAGACTAGGAGATCAAGGAGTAGTTTACCTATCAGGTCTATGGAAAGTGAAGCAGTTTATGTCTAAGGAAGGGATAGAGAGCATAATTAAAAACAAACTAGATAATTTTGATTACATTACATTACAAGCTTTTGCATAGACAAAACCACTGTAACCAAGATGAAAAGAAATGTAGGAAATTGGGGGGAAAATTAACTAGCATTTCTGACAATGGATTCCTTTCTAAAATATAGAGAGATTTGAGCCAAATTTTTTTTAAAAAGCCATTCTCACTATTGATAAATGCTCAAAGGATATGTTGAGGCAATTTACCAATGAGGAAATCAAAGAGATCCATAATCACATGAAAAATTGCTCTAAATTATTACCTACTAGAGAAATGCAAATCAAAACATCTCTGAGTTAGCCCCTCACACCCCTCAGACTGGCCAATATGACCAGAAAGGGCAATGATCAATGTTAGAAGGGATGTCAGAAATCTGGGATACCAATGCATTGTTAGTGGAGCTGTGAACTCATCCAACTTTTCTGGAGAGCAATTTGGAATTATGCCCAAAGGATAATAAAATTGGGCAAAATCTTTGATCCAACAATACTACTACTTAGTCTATACTCTGAAGAGATTATGAAAAAGGTTAAAAACATCACCTGTACAAAAATATTCATAGCAGCTCTATTTGTGGTAGTAAAGAATTGGAAATTCAGTGAATGTTCATCAATTGGCAAATGGTTGAAAAAATTGTGATATATATGTTATGAAAGCTATTCTATTAGATAGCAGGAGGGATGGGAATTCAGAGAAGTTTGGAGGGATTTGCATGAACTAATGCTGAGGAAGATGAGCAGAACCAGAAGAACATAGTATACCATAATAGCAACATAGGGTTGATGATGAACCTTAATGGACTTGCTCATTTCATAAGTGCAACAATCAGGAACAATTTCAGTATATCTGTGATGGAAAATAACATCTGTATTCAGAGAAAGAATTTTGGAGATTGAACAAAGACTGAACACTATTACCTTTAATTTATATTTTTAAAAGTTAGCTTATTATGGAATCTTGCTATTTCTTATATTTTTATTATTTTTCTTAAGGATAGGATAGGATATGATTTCTCTCTCAACACATTCAATTTTGATCACTGTATAGCATGGAAATAATGTAAAGACTGGCAGACTGCCTTTTGTGGGGGGGGGTGGGGAGGGAAGCAAGATTGTGGGGAAAATTGTAAAATTCAAAAAAACATTAAAAATATTTGCCTAACTGTGTGACCTTGGACAAGTCATTTAACCCCTTGCTTTAAATAAATAAAATTTAAAAGAAGAAAAAAATGTACATATGTGCATGTTTTTCAGTTACAAAATTTCCCTCCACCTTTCCTTCCCATCCTCCACTCTCACTGTTGAATACTCAGGCAAATATTTTACCTACATATTGTGTTAAACATGTTTAGAAAATAGTCATTTTTGTTATGAGGAATTAGAATTAAAGGAAAGAAGTACATATGAGAAATTTTAAAAAGTGTATAGTGTTCATCAGTTTCTGAGGGTTTTTTATTTTGTTTTGTTTTGCTTATTTTTTCTTCCTCTAGATTGGAAAAGCATTATTAATATTTTGAGTAATAAGATTGATCTAGCCCTCTGAACTACCATGAGGAGCTGCATCCATCAAAGTTGAAAAACTTGAAATGTTGTTATTAATGTATAGAATGTTCTCTTGTTTCTGCTCCATTCACTCAGCATCAGATCCTGTAATTCATTCCATGATTCTCTAGAGTCTGACCATTTATGGTTTCTCATAGAACAATAGTATTCCATAGTATTCATGTTCCATAACTTTTGTAACAATGTAATCTCATTGCTAAAATTTTATTTAAGATCTTTGCATCAATATTCATTAGATAATTTGGTCTATAATTTTTTGTATCTGCTTTGGTTCCTCCTGGTTTAGGTATCAGCACCCTATTGGTGTCATAAAAGGAATTTGGTAGAACTCTGTCTTCTATTTTTAAAATAATTTATGTAAAATAGGAATTAATTGTTCCTTAAATGTTTGGTAGAATTCACTGGTAAATCTATCTGCACATGGAGACTTTTTCTTAGGGAGTTTATTGATGGTTTCATCAAGTTCTTTTTTCTGAAATAGGATAATTTAAGTATTTTATTCCCTCTTCTATTAATCTGGATGGTTTATATTTTTTAAATATTCATCTATTTCATTCAGGTTATCAAATTAATTGGCAAACAGTTTGGCAAAGTGGCTCTGAATTATCTCTCTAATTTCCTCCTTATTGGTAGTTAGTTAAGCTCTTCATTTTTGATACTGATATCTTGGTTATCTTCTTTATTTATTATGTCAGACTAATCAAAGGTTATCTATTTTATTGGCTTTTTCATAAAATCAACTCTTAACTACATGTGTTCCAGCATGGGAAGATGATACTGATAACTCATATGAGCTTTCTCATTTATTAGAGCAGTTAAAATATATAGATAAGGCACAGGAGAGAGCTGAATTTGAAGGTATAATATATTGTAAAAATGGAGTCAATGCATGAAAAGGAAATGTGTTAGGAGAAAGGAAAGGCGAGGTAGAATAGGTTAAGATATTTCATGTAGAAGCATCAAAAATCACTTTTGCAATGGTATTGAAGGAGGGAAGTTGAGGGGGAATGAGAGAGCCTTCATTTTCACTGGAAATGGCTCAAAGAGGAAACAACACATATAGTTAATAGGGTATAGAAGTCTAGAGGAAAAAGGAGAGAAAGATGATGGGAGAATGGGGACAGGAGGAGTGGAGGGGGGGTGATAAAGGAAAGGGTTATCATGGGAGAGGATAGTCAAATAGGACACATTTTCTCTATTACTTTTGGCAAGGTAGTGGGATTGGGTGGCTTGTTTGGGATCATGGGGCTGGGTATTTGCTGGTTCTCTGGGTTGGAATATAGGGTTTGGGCTTCCTGGCCCCTGGGCCAATGTTCTGTTTGCTGGTTCTCTGGGGTGGAAATATAGGGTTTGGGCTTCCTGGCCCCTGGGCCAATGTTACTGTACCACTGGGCCACCCTAGAGCACAGTTTTGAAGAGGGACAGAGTGGAAGGAGAGAGAAAATATATTAAATGGTAGAGGGGAGTAATGGATGGAGGCAATTACAATCCATAACAGCAATTGTGGAAAAATATGGAATTAACTTCTCTGAGGGATTTATGATAAGGAATGTGATCCAACCCAGAGACAAGAGCTGATGGTATCTGAACACACACTGGAACACATTATTTTGCAATTTTCTTTCACTTTTTTCACATGAGGTAATATTTTTAATTTTTGTTGGGAGAATGAGGGATTATATTTACTCTTACAACAAGACTATGATTCTTAAAACAAGACTGTAAAATAAATAATGTAAATAAATCATAAAAATAATAAAAAGCAACTCTTGGTTTTATTTGAGATCATTGATTTCCAACCTTTCTTTTTTTTAGTAATATCTCCCTTGAATTTCAGAAATTCTAATTTAGTATGTAATTGAGGATGTTTAATTTATTCTTTTTCTTGTTTTTTTAGTTGCATTCCCAATTCATTGTTCTCCTCTTTCTCTATTTTATTCATATAAGCATTTTGAAATATAATGTTTTACCTCAAAGCTGCCTTGACTGTATCCCATAAATGTTGGTATTATGTCTCATTGTTATCATTTCTTGGATATAATTATTGATTATTTCTATGATTTGCTGTTTGATCCACTCATTATTAAAATTTATGTTATTTCATTTCCAATTACTCTTTGGTTTCTCTTTCTATGACCCTTTATTACATGAATTTTTATTTCAACATGATCTGAGAATAAAATATTTTTATTTCTTCCTTTCTTTACTTGAGTATAAGGATTTTATGCCCTAGTATATGATCTGTTTTGGTATAGGTGCCATATACTGCTGAGAAAAAGGTATATTCCTTTCTATTCCCATGAAATTTTCTCTTGAGGTCCATCATAGTAAGCTTTCTAATATTTCATTCACCTTTTTAACTTCTTGCTTGTTTTGTGATTAGACTTATCTAGTTCTGAGATAGGGAGGTTGAGGTCTCTCATTGTTAAAGTTTTTCTCTCTGTGTCTTCTTATAATTCACTAAATTTTTCCTCTAGGAAATTGGGTGCTATACCACTAAGCACATACATGTTTAATAATGATACAACTTTATTTTCCATGTTGCCTTTTATGAAGATGTAGTTTCTTTTCTTATCCCTTTAAATGAGATCTATTTTACTTTCCCTTTATCTGAGATCAGCATTGCTAACCCTGATTTTCTTTTTTTACTTCAGCTGAAGCATAATATGTTTTACTCCATCCTTTTACATTTGCCCTGTGTGTATCTCTCTGCTTCAAATGCATTTCTTTAAGACAATGTATTTTAGGATTCTGGTTTTTAATCCTTTCTGCTATATGCTTCTGTTTTATAGGATAGTTCATCCCATTCACATTTACAGTTAAGAGTCCTAGTTCTTATTTTTCTCCATACTATCTTTCCCCGTGTATATTTTCTCTTTCTTTTCCTCTTATTCATCCTCACCAAAGTTTTACTCCCTTGCCCCATTTTTTCTTTTTAAATTTAACATTCAGTTTATTTTCATTTATAACTTCACCATCCCTTCTATCATTTCCTTCTTATTTTACCTTTTTAAAAAATTTATTTATTTTAAAGCAAGGGGGTTAAGAGTGATTTGTGAAAGGTCACACAGCTAGGCAATTATTAAGTGTCTGAGACTGGATTTGAACTCAGATCCTCTTGACTCCAGGGCTGGTGCTTTATCCACCATGCCAACCATCTGCCCTTTCCTTTATATTTTTTCCTTCACCCCCCTTCCCTATAAAGTAGGAAAGATTTTTAAACCTAAGAGGTAATGTTTCTTATTCCCTCTCTGAGCCAAATCTATTGAAAAAATTTATTCATTGTTCACACTCTCTCTTCTTTCCCTCTAAAATTTTAGATCTTTGTGTCTCTTTACCTGGTGTTATTTATCCTTCAATACTATTAATCAGGTACCATCAATCAAAACTTGATTTATTCCTGAATAAGTTCAAAGTATTTTCAAAGTACAATCACAGATTGAATGATTGATTATTTAATTGTTTGATGAGCAGAAAATCTCAAATTCACTGTTTCCTCCCCTTTTTTGTTTCATTAGAAGTATACTTTTCAAGAGTCTTGAATTACATCAAATTACAATCATTTTTAACCTTACCTCCCCTTTTGAGTACCCTCCAAGGACACACAATTCTCATGAGGTAAAGTATAATCCAAAGCCAAATCATTTTATGAACCATTTGTATTCTTCCCCCCAATCATATGTTTCCCACACTTCCCCCCTTTAGCTCCCCACCTAGGGTACTTTACCCCTTCTTAAATAAAGAATGGATTAAATCCAACCCTGATTTAATTGACTATAGAATCTCAAAGTACTCCAAGTACTCTGAAAGTCTCTCTCTTAAGAACTTTATAATTGATTATAAGGTAAGGGAGGAACCTACTCAGGATTGTACAAGTTATAATGTCCTCATCAGAGAATATGCTAGCTTTGTGAGCAAAGCCAGATTAAAGTAGGTCAAAGGAATTGAGAAACTTAAATTTAGAGTTATTATCCCTACTTTTCATGAGCACTTTTCATCTCAAACATAGTGACTTCATCTTGGTTCTCTTCAATGGAGAGACAAAACCCAACCATAACCATATCCTCTGAGTCCAATCTCTTCAATTATATTCAGCCCTTTAAGTATCCTAAGGGAAATACAATTTCCAAGAGGTATAAGTGTTATATCTTCCCTTATAGGGTTTTATACAATTTGATAGTCTTGACTGACATTTGTTTTGTTTTGGTTTTTCCCTTTTCCCTTTTCATTTACCTTGTTATACATATCTTGAGGAGTGTATTTGGTGATTGAATTCTCTGTTTGGTTCTTATCTTTTCATCAGGAAATTTTGAAATTCCTCTATTCAATTGAACATCCATCTTTTCCACTGACAGCATACTCTGAATTTTGCAGTGTAGTAAATTATTTGTTTAATCCCAGGTTCTTTACTCTCCAATATATGGTATTCCAGGTGCTCTGGTCCTTTAATGTTGAGGTTGATAAGACCTGTGTGTGTCTGATTGGGTTTCCTATAATTTGAGTTCTTTCCTTTATACTGCTAGCAGTATTTTCTCTTTTCTTTGAAAATTCTGGAAATTGGTTATTAGCAGCCCTTAGAAGTTTTATCCTGGGAATCTCATTTTGGAGGAGTTCTGTGTATTCTTTCATTGGCCATATTGCCTTCATCTTCCACCAGATTTGGATAGTTTTCCCCTGATAATTCCCTGAATATTTTACAGGTTTTTTTTCTTTTTTATCTAGGCTTTCTGGTAGTACATTGATTCATAAATTATCTCTCCTTGATCTATTTTCCAGGTCATTTGTTTTTCCTAAAAGGTACTTTACATTTTCTTCAATTTTTTTTCAGCTTTTTATT
Organism: Macrotis lagotis; assembly: GCF_037893015.1. Classification (NCBI taxonomy): domain Eukaryota; kingdom Metazoa; phylum Chordata; class Mammalia; order Peramelemorphia; family Peramelidae; genus Macrotis; species Macrotis lagotis. The sequence continues at coordinate 596,973,736 of NC_133658.1, read as the reverse complement.
TTGCTTGATGGAATTTTGTAGGCTCATATATTCACTGGTTTCTGTTTGTTCAATTCTAATTTTTAGATTTTTATTTCCTTCAATTAACTTTTGTGTTTCCTTCTCCAGTTGGTCAATTTGATTTTTTGAAGAGTTACATTCTTTTTTCCAGTTAGTTATTTTTATTTTTGATGGAGCTGATTTCTTTGGTCAATTTTTCATTGTTTTCCTGCATGATTGTCATTTCTTTTTTCCATTTTTCTTCTTTCTCTTTTTTGGTTTTTAAATTCTTTTCAAAGCTCTTTTATGATCTTTTGGATTTGAGTCCAATTCATACACTCCTGAGACTTCCCATGTGAGTAATTTTTCACTGGTTTCTTCTTCTTACTTGGCATTGTAATCATCTTTATCTGTAAAGTAGCTTTCTATAGTGAGCACTCTTTTAGCTTTTTTGCTCATCTTGAAATGTCTCAGCTCTTATTCTGGATATATGATGTATAGACCCAAGCTTTTTATGCTAAGGCTGGGGTCTGATCCCTGGCTTGTAGTTGGCCAAGATATTGACTATCTAGTCCAGGCCTTGCCTTTGCAGAGATTTATTTCCTCCTTTATATCCAGGTTCTGTCTATGCAGTGGTTTGTTCTCAACCCAGTCCTATCTTTTGCCCCAGTATTCCCAGCGTTCAGACTTGATTTGGGGTTGATACCTTCCTGTTGACTTGCTATCTAGTTGCCAAGTTGTCAGGACCTGGACTGCACTGTGGCTAAAAGCCTCCCACTGTCTATCCTGCCTCAGTTGGCTTTGCTTCCTTTTTTCCCCCAAAATGGCAGACTTTCACTGAAGATCCTCCACAGTGTCTCCCACTGAAAACTTCTTTGAATCTTCTATTTTTCTTGGTGGAATCTGTAGCTTTATTGTCTATGCAGAGGTTTCATTTAGTTTTGATAGGGAAAAACTCTGAGAACATGTTAGCTTCACACCACCATCTTGGCTCCACCATGGAATTCCCCATTTTCTACTTCTACTTTTTTATATTAATTTACTTCCATATGTGTCATAAACTCTTAGAAGAATGTAAGCTTCTTTATTGTTTTATTTGTCTCTAATTGTGTTCTCTCACTTTCCATGCCTAGCACAGTGGCACTGAAACAATAGCTGCTTTGTACAAATGAATATGTGTGTGTATGTATATATATGAAAATATGTACACACAGACATATATAAAGTTATATAAATCAATTTAATTGAGTTACTTAGATTTAAAACCTTACAGTTCACAAACTCTTTATTTGCATAGTATCTAGATGTATGAATCAAACAAGAATTTGTATGAATCAAACAAGAATTTGAATGAATCAGTAATATTGAGAATAGACTGGTAATTTTCCTACTTTTTTAAAAATAATTTACAATCTTCAAGATGTCCACCATCATTTAGGAGGAAATCTGGTTTGGGTTTTATGGGATGAATAACTGTATGGTTCTAGTATTTAGTTTTCTCTATGAAATACAAGTAATAATTCTGTGTTCCTCTTTCTACTAGTGTGGCATCATCAGACAGGCAATCTCTCTGCTTATATTTATTGTGTCTAGTTTTCCCATTTCACTTTACATGAGTTCATTAAAGTCCTACAGAATTTTTGTTGAAACAATCCAGCTCATCATTTCTTATAGCACAATAGTATTCCATTGAAATCATATGGCACAACTTGCTCAACCACTCACCAAATAATGAACATCTCAAAATGTTCAATCCTCTGCCAGAACAAAAAGCATTAATAGTAATGTTTCAGGACAAATAGGCCCTTTTCTCTTTTCTCTGATCTCTTTGGAACATAGACCTAGTATTTGTATTACTGGGTAAAAGAGTATCCACAAATTTACAACCTTTGGACCATAGCTTCACGAAGAGTGCATCAGGGTGCCTATTTTCCTACATCCCTTCCAGCATTTGCTATTTTTATTTTCTGTCATGTTAGTCACTTTGGTAGGTATGGAGGGAAATATCAGATTTGTTTTAATTAAGGATTTTCTTAATCAGTAGTGATTTTTTTCCTGTGACTATTTGACAGTTTTGATTTTTTCTTTTTAAAACTGCTTGTTCATATTCTTATATAGTTTATTAACTGTGCAATAGCTCATATTTAAAAAAATACATTTGACACTATTTGAGAAATGAAGCCTTTATTAGAGAAGAGTTACAAATTTTCCAATGTCTTGTTTTCATTCTAATTTAGGTTGCCTTACTATTGTTTTTGAGAAAACCTTTCATTTCATGTAACCAACATTATTTTACTTTTTTTTTTTAACACATCTATCTCTTGTTGGTCATAAGCTTCCCCTAAATTTTTCCATGTTCCCTGAATTTACTTATTGTCACCCTTTAAATCTAAATCAGTCATTAGTAATGATCCCATTTTGTATGTGGTAGAAGCTGTTGGTATCTGCCTAATGTCTGCTAGACTGTTTTTGCAGATTTTGTGGGAGTTTTTGTCATATGTTGAACTCTTACCTCAAACAATTACATCTTGTATTTATAACGCACTAGATTGCTATGGTCTACTCTGCATTTACTACTCTGCATTCTGTACCTAATCTATTCTAACATTACCTCATGGTTTTTTATTGATTCTCTTAATATTCTTGATCTTTTGCTCATCCAAAGGAAATTTGTTACTATTTTTTTCTAGTTCTATGGAATTCTTCAGTAGTTTGATTGGTATAAACAATGAATAAGTAATTTAACTTAGACAATACCTTGATTATGTTGGTTTAGCCTATCTGTGAGCAATTAATATTACTTAATTGTTTTATTCTGTCTTTATTGTTGTGTAGAGGTTTTTAAGAAAGATTTTGTTTATTTTGAGTTTTACAATTTTCCCCCTAATCTTGCTTCCCTCCTCCCACCCCCACATAAAGCAGTCTGTTAGTCTTTACATTGTTTCCTTGGTCTACATTGATCTAAGTTGAATGTTATGAGACAGAAATCATATCCTTAAGGAAGAAAAATAAAGTACAACAAATAGCAAAATTGCATAGTAAGATAACAGTTTTTTTTTCCCCTAAGTTAAATGTAATAGTCTTTGTCCTTTGTTTAAAATCCACAATTCTTTCTCTGGATACAGATGGTATTCTCTATCACAGATAGACCAAAATTGTCCCTGTTTGTTGTACTGATGGAATGAGTAAGTCCATCAAGGTACATTATCACCCCCATGTGTTGTGGCTTGCTTCGTTGGGGCCCACACCAACAACCTTCCTCCAGGAGGGGACCTGAGAATAAGGAGTCAAGCCACTACTGCCTTATGCCTCCAGCTCAATTTTATTATTGCTTAGCTACATATATACTGTTAGGTCTTCTGGGCTAGAACAAAGAATGATGAGGTAATTGTTAGAAAGGTGCAAGCAATGTGTATACGCAGCTTCTTGCATTACAGGATAGGAGGGTACATTAGGGAGGAGATGATAAGGTACAGCTGTGTCTAGTGCCCTTGGACAGTGGGGCGGAATGTCCAGCTCCCAAGGACTCCAGCTCACCTTATCTCTCAGGGCGGCAAGCCAGCTCCTGAGACTGTCCAGGTGGTGGTTTACTTGGAGATGATTTGTGTCATGGCTGTTAGAATAGCCTGTATACCCACATCTCCCACCCTGTTTTTCATTTAGGACCTGGGGGGCCTGGATAGTCAAGGCAGAGCCGATGAGGGCTTTTGCAGCTCTGCACTGGTTAATCAAAGAACAGAGGAGGAGTAATAGACAAATAAGAATGAGAACCCCAAGAACAATTTTGGTTGGGGAAGTCCAGCTAAAAAAATCATGCAAGAGCATGTCTATGGAATCACTATCTAGTCTTAGTCAGATGACCGTGTCATTGAGGTCCAGGACCTTATATGTCATGTTGGCAAGCAGGGATTGCAAGTGGGAGTCCTACTGGGAGGAAAGCTGCCTATTGAGGAGAGTTTGAGCATGGGAAAGGTTTTTTACAGGGAATGGTGTCACACAAAAGGAGGTATATCTTGCACCACACATGGTCCTAATTTGCTGTTCTACAAAAGAGATTCGTTCATTAGTGAGGGCTAGCTGTTGGTTTAGGTTAAGGATAGCTCCTCTCAGGAGATTATTAACCTCATTTTGGTGGTGAAAGATTCCAGCCATTTGTCTGGCCGTGTGCTCTATATCCTCCGGCCATGGGGTGGTGGCAAGGGTGGTGACTATAGAGGTGGCTGCAGAAGCTATAAATGTAATAAGGGATGCTATGAGCAGGGCAAGTAGGCCAATGGCTCAGGATTCCCTGTGATAGATTGTAACTTGTTGAGTCCACCCATCAGTGGTCACAGGTATCCATAGATAACTGGGTGTACAGACCAGGACATGTGTGTCAGCATCAGGCAGGGTGTAGGAGTTAAGATAGCAAGAATTATTACTGGAGCGGTTCAGGATATCAGAGTGGTCAGGGGTCAGATTGGTAGCTACCCAGGAAAAATGGGGGTGTGAAACAGGCCTGACTGTGTAAAAATACTAATTTTTCTGGCTGTTATTGTAGGCTCAACCAGTGCTAGCTTGGACTGCCTAGGGTCCGTTTTTCCCCAAGTTCCATTATACCAGACAAGCCCTCTCATGAAAAAAAGAGGTCTAATGTCTGTGCAGGCTGAAGGGCCGCATAGAGGGACCTGAGACAGGGTGGTGTATTTTCTATATGGGGGGTCTATATCTCAATGGGGGTCCTCCAATCTCATCTAAATCAGAATAGATACTGAGCCGGGAACGGAAATGGAATACATAGGGGCCTCTGCATGGGGCCCAGGGGATCTGTGGGGACCAGAACCAGGAGGAATGTTCAACGTTAGGGAGAAAAGGGCAGGAAGGGGAGTGTGGAATTTGGGGTGGTCTAGTATTCTCAGGTCCATAGTACAGTGTTCTAAAATCCTTGGGCCAGCACACACCAGTACCATTGTATCCCCATAGACTTCCAGCTGGGAATCTTATGTCAGAAGAGTCAAAAGCAAAAAGGTCCCCTTGAAATGAGCAGGTTAGTGGGACCCAGTATGGGTGTGCAAAGGACCAGTTAAAGGTGAAACCAGCAGAATTGGAAATGTTAAGAGTCCCGGGAAACGGTGTGGCTGCTTGTACTTCCGGTGAGAGTGTGGGGAGACCCACAGTTCCACTACTGGCAAAGAGTGCAGGGAAGAGAGATGCATCATAACCTATGGGTAAAAGGATTGGGGGGGAAGGGATAAGTGCCCATTGGTGGGGTGGCCTGTACTTTGGGGGTATTCAGTAGGAACAGCATTGTAATGAGGAGCTGGTGAAGAGACAAGCGTCCTCTGGGTTTAAAGTCCATTGCTCTTTTTGCCAAGGTGAGCAGCTCATCCTGGAGCTCTATGGGAGGTTGGGGAAATTGCCTCCTCCCCCTCCATCCTCTGCGTCTTGGGTCTTGTCTACTGTTGTTCAGTGACATTCTCTGCATCATTTTGGTGAGGGCTGCGACGTGGGGCATCATCTAGAGAGGCAGGTCGGATCAAACAGTCAGGAATCCACAGTGGGGTAGTGCAATCTGTGGGAAAAACACAAGTAAACCCTCTCCCTTGTGTTAGAATAGGGTCAGTTCTGCTCCATTTATTAGAAAGAGGATCCGATCCTTCCAGTGAACCATGGGCAGAGGTGTGGGCGGGAAAAGGGCCCCCCCCCAGAGTTTAAAGGTGGGGGAAAACCCTTCAGAATCAAAAGTCAGGAAGTTCATAGTAAAGAGGGCCCTGTGCAGGGCAATTTTCGGGCCAGGCCAGTTGTGGACATCACTGTCTTTTCATTTTAGGAGAGTGTTCTTTAATGTGCCGTGAGTCTGTTCAACAATTGCCTGGCCTTGTGGGTTGCAAGGGATTCCTGTGACATGTTTAATTCTCCACTGGGAACAAAATGTGACAAAGGGGGAAGAGGTAAAGAAGGGGCTATTATCTGGTTTTATAGTGTGAGGGACCCCTAGGGTGCAGAAGGCAAACATCAAAGAAGTGACAACTGCTCTGGAAGTTTCAGAAGTCATGGCTTCAGCATAAAGAAAGTGAGAAAAAGTGTCAATACAAGTAAATATGTATTTGCGCTGGCAAAAAGGCACAAAATGAGTGACATCAGCCTGCCACAAAGAGTTGGGTCGGAGCCCGCGAGGGTTGACTCCTGTCCTAGTGAGTGGGCCGAGGGGTAAAAAGGGTGCACACTCACTGCAGTGTCAAGAGAGGTGTTTGCATGCCTCAATGGTTAAATCAGGGTAACAATGGTGAAGGGATGCTGGGGACAAATGAAACCTGTGGTGGAGCTCCTTTGCCTGTTGCAGGGGGTCAGAGGGGGTAGTTAACAAGATAAGATTGTTCACGAGACTGTTGCCTGCAAACAAGGGGCCTGGCAGCCCAGTATGTGAGCGGATGTGGGAGAGGAACCATGGTGCTGCTCTGCTGCGTAGAAGTGACTGGCAGGAATACATCAGAGCGGAGATGAGGTCGGCCTCTTCTGGGGGCAGGGATGCAAAGGGGAGGCTAGAAAGCGTCTGCACAGTGTAAGCACTGTCACTGAAAATGTTGATGGGATCAGAGGGGAAATGGACAAGGACCAAAGCTAGGGCCTGCAGTTCTCCCCATTGCACAGACTGGGTGTGAAGGTTCTTATGAGTGAACAAAACAGAGCCATTTTTGTAGATAACATTAGGCCAGGTGCTTTCTGTTTGCATTTGTAAAGGCTACATAAGCCTATGGAATGGGTTGAGGGGAGGGAAATGAGAAGAGGAGTGTGCTGACAGGGAGTGCTGAAATCCCCTTGAGGAGAGGGGAGGGTGGGTAATGGTTACCAAGAGACCCCGCAAAGCCCAGAAGTGCCAAAGCGAGATCAGGGGAGTCAGAAAAGCAGTGAGGGATATGGTGAAGGGGTATGGGGAGGACAAGTTCATCAGGGTCGGTTCCTAGATGAACTTTGGCAGCCTTCCAACCCTTTAGCATGAGATGAGCCAAGGACAACACCAGTGAGGCTATACGGGGAAGGGAAGACTGTGATAGGTGTACTCAAAGCAGGAGTGCACTCTGCCAGATGAGGGCAACGTGTGGAAAGACAATCAGGGAGAACGGTTTGTGAGGGTCCCTTTGTGAGTTGGTAGCTAGGCTAAAGCCGAGTTAACTTTGTCAATGGCTGCCACGGCCTCCCTGGTTAGTGCACGGGGGCTAGAGGGATCAGGGGAGCCTCTAAGGCAGTTGAAGAGAGGCTGCACGTCTTTACTGGAGACAGGCAGGGAGGGGTGAAGCCAGTTAATGTTCCCACAAATCTCCTGGAGGGAAGTAAGAGTGAGGGTCCTTGGAATGGTAATGACTGGCCTGCCTAAGAGGGCCGAGGAAGAATGTACTGTAAAGCCCAGGTAGGTAAATGTGGGGTGCCTCTGAATCTTATCCAGAGCTATTTTCAGGCCAAAATTAGAAAGGGTCTCTATAACCCAGGCCTCTATCGTCTTAAGGGTGGCCTGAGAGGGGTGGAACAATAATATATCGTCCATGTAGTGGATGCAGGTTAGATGTGGGTAGGAAAGGATGGGTTTGAGGGCTGCAACAACATAAGGCTGACAAAGGGTGGGACTATTTGCCATGCCCTGAGGCAGAACCACCCAATGAAAGCAGTCATTTGAAGATTCATAGTTTTTAGCGGGAATGGAAAAAGCAAAGCGGGGAGCATCCTAAGGATGCAGGGGAATGCTGTAAAAGCAGTCTTTAATGTCTATTACAAAAATGGGTTGGTTTTGGGGTATAGCCGATGGGTGAGGGAGACATGGCTGCAATGGGCCCATGGGGACCAGCCGGCTGTTGGGTCCCCAGAGGTCATGTAAGAGACAGTATTTTCCTGGTGTATTTTTTGGGATAACAAAAATCGGGGAGTTCCAGGGACTGATGGAATGAACAATGTGTCCCAAGGAAAGCTGCTCCGAGACAAGGAAGTGGAGAGCAGTCAATTTAATAGTAGGTAAAGGCCAAAGATCTGTCCATAAGGGGGTCTCATCCTTCCATTGCATTGGGGTAGGCAGGGGGCAAGGAGGGAAGGATGGCAGGGGGGGAGCAGTGGTCTCTAGAATTGGGGGTGACCGGTAGAGACATCAGTGGATATGTGGAGACCCATGTGTTTCTGGAGGTCCCTTCCCCAAATGACATGGGGAGCACCTGGTACCAGGAGGGGTCGGATGGATCCTGAATGAACTTCCCAGTCCTCCCATCGGAGGTCTCGGGATAGCAGCTGAGTGGATGTTTCCCCACAGACTCCCATGATGGTGGGTCCTTTTTCAGTGGGCCATTCACTGGGGGCCTGATCGGCAGGGATAACAGTGATGTCAGCTCCTGTGTCAATGACCCCAGTCCAGACTGACCCGGGCAATTTTAGGGACATTCTGAGCTGCCCGGGTTGAATGGGTGCTGTCCAGAGGATGTCGTTCCCTCTTAGGTGTGGGGCTGAGGGTTGCCCCATATCCTGTTTCCCAAGGGGGAAGGAGGAGGGAGAGCAAGATCCAAACGACAGTCTTTAGCCCAATGAAGGCCTTTCTTACATTTGTGGCAGGGTATCCTTGGCTTCCTTGTCTGTGAGCGCTGGGGCCCATGGCTGGGGGCAGCGCCAACGATTAGCACATTCTCATGCTAGGTGCCCATTCCCCCACATGCATAACATTTCCTGTCTTGGTTCCCTGTCTGTGCACTCTGAACTTGTATCTGCAAGGTCTCTAGTGCTTGGGCTAAGGCGGAGGCTTGATGGGTCATAGACCCCACATGCCAGCAGTCTAAAACCCAATCTTCTATGTGAGTGGATTTAGAAAGATCAGTCAGCCTCCGGCATTCCTGGGAGCAGCCTTCCTTAATGAGTTCTTTAGCAAGGGCATGGGCTGCTCCTGTGTGAGTGACTTTAAATTCAACAGCCTTTTGGACCCGAGCAATGAAATCAGAAAAGGGCTCTGTCCGTCCTTGGATGAGTTTGCTCAAGGGCTCTTTAGAGGGGCCTGATCGTGGTGTGCGACGCCAAGCTCGTAGTGCACAGAGCCTGACCTGATCAAAGTACTCTGGGGGTCCCTGGGACTGTATGTTTGTAGTACTAAAGATCCCTTCCCCTGCTAGCATGTCAAAGGTTAGCTGTACACCAGTGCGACTATTGTGCTCAGCCTGTTGTTCACATTCATCATAAAAGGCTGCCTTCCACATGAGAAAGTCTGCAGGGGTTAAAAGAGTCCCCATGAGTTGTTTATAGTCCCCTGGGCAATTAAGATCAATGCTCCAAGTGTCTTACATGCTTTGCAAGTAGGGGCTATTAAGGCCTTCCTCCCTGGTGACCTTCCTCATCCTTTCCAGCACCTTAGCATCTGTGGGATACCACCTTAAGGGTCTTTGTGGGGTAGGGTTAACTTTAACTGGGAAAGCCTGAGTGAAAGTTTCTGGCTTGGGGGAAAATGCACCCCAGCAGGAATCTCTCATCTGGCAGGCTTCCGTGAAGTCATTAGAAGGTGCTGAGGGGGAGGGGAAGCATCTTGATGTTTCAGGCCCCAGGGGTTATCATCAATGGGCTTGTCACGGATTTTACTGTGTGTCCAGGGTAGCTCTGGGGGAGAGTGTTGGGGGAGTTGGATCCAGTCATCTCCCCGAGACAACTCAGGGTAGAGACAAGGAGGCTTTGGGGGAAGTGGTTTGTCTGGCAGAGGATCCCGGGAGGGCTTAGGAGGAGGGGGGCAAGTAGATTTCTCATCAGTTTGAGTGCCCTCATTGTGGACCTCAGTGAGGTGGCACGGGCTTTCTGCTTTGGCCTTTTCTTCATCTAAAGCTGCCTGTAAAATATCTTGAGGCTTTTCCTCTCTCCCTGAAAGGCAGGCATGTATTGCAGTGACAATAGGATAGAAAGGCAGAGGGGGACCACGGACCTCAGCTCTGCGGACAAGTGTCAAAACACGTCCCCAAACATCAGGATCCAGGATGTGACTAGTTTCAATCCAGGGGGCCAAAGCCAAAACTGCCTGGAGTGTTATCTTTACATTCTTTTTCAGTGCATTTCAGGCAACGGGAACTTAGGAGTTATTTAAGAACCCGTACTTGCGTATCTTGGGAAGAAGGCGGAAGATTCCCCATTAGGATAAGGGACTACAGGGGGCTCTAATAGCCATGGGGCTGCTGTTTCGGGCTGGGGGGTGTCGAGAGACCAGCCCGAATGGGGCACTTACCTTGGCCAGCAAGGAGGAGTGCGAATCTGAAGAGCTCTTCAGAGGGGGATCCCGGGTTTCTATACAATTTGTTGTGGCTTGCTTCCTTGGGGCCCACACCAGCAACCTCCCTCCAGGAGGGGACTTGAGAATAAGGAGTCAAGCCACTACTGCCTTATGCCTCCAGCTCAATTTTATTATTGCTTAGCTATTACATATATACTGTTAGGTCTTCTGGGGTAGAACAAAGAATAATGAGGTAATTGTTAGGGGTGCAAGCGATGTGTATATGCAGTTTCTTGCATTACAGGGTAGGAGGGTACATTAGGGAGGAGATGATAAGGTACAGCTGTGTCTAGTGCCCTTGGACAGTGGGGCAGAATGTCCAGTTCCCAAGGACTCTGGCTCCCAAGGCCTCCAGCTTACCTTATCTCTCAGGGCGGCAAGCCAGCTCCTGAGACTGTCCAGGTGGCGGTTTACTAGGAGATGATTTGTGTCATGGCTGTTAGAATAGCCTGTGTACCCACACCCATGTTGCTATTAGGGTAAACAATGTTTTTCTGGTTCTGCTTATCTCTCTCAGCACCAGGTCGTACAAATCCATCCAGGTTTCCTTGAATTCCCACCCCTCCTGGTTTCTAATAGAACAATAGTGTTCCATGACATACATATACCACAATTTGTTAAGCCATTCCCCAATTGAAGGACATTTATTTAATTTCCAATATTTTACCACTACAAACAGGGTTGCTATGAATATTTTTATGCAAGTGATGTTTTTATCCTTTTTTCAGTAGTGGTGTTGCTAGATTAAAGGTATTGTTTTGTAGTCTGGTTCATATGGTATTTGCATTTCTCTTGGCTATTAGATTTTGAATAATTTTATATTGCCTGTAGTCATTTTACATGGAATTTCTCTTTCTCTTTTGCTAGATTTTGTATATCAAATATAATAATGATGATAATTTATGAGGGTTTATTTTATATCCTGCAACTATACTGAAGTTGTTCACTGCTTCAATTGTTTCAATTAGTGTTTAGTTCATTCTCTTAGGTGCTCTAAGTACACTGTCATGGAAAGAGAGATAGTTTTACTGACTAATTTCTTATTTTTATTCCTTCAAATTCATTTTATTTGTCTCATTACATTACATTCTAATGTGATTTTAATTAAGATTATTGATAATGGATATTCTTGCTTCATTTCTAATATTGTTAGCAAGGCAGCAAATTTATCTAACATACGTTAATGCTTTCTTGGTTTTAGATAGATATTTCTTATTTTTTACAAAAATCTCCCTTAATTCCTATGCTTTCTAGGGATTTAAGAGGAATAAGTGTTTCATTTTGTCAAAAACTTTTTCTGCATCTGTTGATGTAAACATATGATGCTATTGTTATTGCTTTTGATGTAGACAATTATTGAACCAAACTTGCATTTCTGGTTAAAACATTCCACTGTGTCATAGTTTAAGCTCTTTTGATATATTGTTGTAATCCTCTTCCTATTATTTAATTAAAATGTTTGCTTCTGTATTCATTAAGGAAATCAAACTTCAGTTTTCTTTCTCTGTTTTTGCTCTCCTTGATTTAGGTATTAAAACCATATTGTGATCAATCATTCCTTAATTGTTTAAAAGAAATTCACTTATGAATGCATTGGGTCCTGTAGATTTTCTTAGAGAGCTCATTGTTAGGATGTTAAATTTCTTTTCCTAGGTTGGTATTATTTAGATATTCTGTTTCATCTTCTATTAATGTGGATCATTTATACATTTTTAAATGTTCATCCATTTCACTTAGATTATCAGTTCTTGGTAAAGTATCACAGGGCAAAATAACCCAATTCATTGCTTTTTTCCATCTTCATGGGTAGAATATTTACCATTTTATTTTAGATACTAGTACTTTTGGTTTTTTCTTCCCCTTATTAAATCAAATTAACCAGTATTTATATCTTTTATTTTTTCTTTGATAAGACCAACTTTTCATTTATTAGTTTTTATTTTACTTTCAGAATTTCCATTTTGGTGTTTAATTAGGAGTTTTTACTTGTTCTTTTTCTAGATTTTTTTTTTAAAATGGAATACCCAATTCATTGAACTGTTATTTTTCTCTTTTATTGATGTAAGTATTTAGATATATAAAATTTCTCCTCAGTACTGATTTAACTTCATCCCTCATATTTTTAAAATTGTTTCATTGTTGTCATTTCCTTTAATTAAGTTACTGATTATTTTTATGATTCATTCTTTTACCCAATTATTCTTTAAGATTAGATTATTAAATTTCCAATGAGCTTTTAATCTATACTTCCATGGTCCTTTATTAATAGTAATTTCTATTGCATTATTGTCTGAACATGGTGCAATTGCTATTTCTGCTTTTCTGCATTTGGTTGTGAAAATTTTATGCTCTAATACATCATCAATATTTCTGAATCTAGCAAGAAAAGTCAAGAAAAAGTTCTATTCTTTTCTATTCCTACTCTATTTTCTCCAGAGGTTTGTCATATTTTATTTTCCTAAAATTATATTTATACCTTTGACTTCTTTCATATTTATTTTATAGATAGATTTCTCTAGATCTCAGAGGGGAAAATGGGTCCATCACTAATATAGTGTTACTGTATATTTCCTCTTGAGGCTAATTTAATTTTTACTTTAAAAATATGGATACTACTAGAGGAAGAAAAACAAAAAAAAACACAGAAAAAAAATCTTTCTAATTCTGATGAAAACTTTATAAAAATTATCTCTTATGCATCTCTTACCCTCAATCCTAATTTCTCATGTCAAATATTACTAATTTGTAAATATGTTTAACAAAACATATATATATATATATTATATATGTATATATATAATACATATATATATATATATATATATATATATATATATATATATATATATATATATATATATATATGTAAAATGCTAACCTGACTATTCCCTGCTGAGGGGAGGCATGTTAATAGGTCTTGAAGCCTATCAATTTTGGTACAATGTAATTTCCTCATTTATATATATATAATATATATATATAATTGAGATTTTTTTCCCTGATAGCACAATTTCAAATTTTTTGTCAAACCATCTGTTTCACATGAATGTTTTTCTGGCCTTTCATTTTCATTTTGTGTGTACTTTTGCTTTTATAGATGTTCTTAGAAGAATAAGATTGCGGGGTTATGTTTTCTTGTTCAATCTGCAATTATTTTCATTTTTCAGGATTATCAATTTTTTCATGTATAAATTTATGAGCTAAGTTTCTATTTTAAGCATTTTTATGACTGGTCTTTTCTTTTGTTAGATTTTTTAAAAAATCTGCTTTATTTAATAAACTATTTATTCCAAGAAATATTTTCCTTAAAATAATTGAGGCAATGTTATCCATGACATTCTTCTCTCACAACCATGTCCTATCACTTCCTAGACATTTGTTCAACTTCTAATATTTTTAGTTTTGCTTTACTTATTGCTTCCTTCTTTCTTTTTTAAATTTAATTTCAAATTATTTTTCCTACCCTCTCTTCCCCTCCCTACATAGTTAATTGGTTATTTAAAAATTCTTCCTTTTCACCTCCCTCCAATTCATTTTTCAATTTTGAATTTATGTTTTCAAAAAATAATTTATTCACCTTTAACTGTCTTTCCTTTTCTACTAAAATTATTCTTTGAGTCATGCTTTTTTGTAATTTATTCCTTCTTTCCTTTCATTTTATTCCTCACTGAATTCATGTTTCTGAGTACCATTTTTGAGTTCCTATTTCTATATCATTAAATTTTGTATATTTCCCCCTTTTGACCCCCTCCATTTTTCTGCTATGGCTTACCCTTAAGAGTATCAAATATAACAGGTAATATTAGAAACATTGACCCATGTTAGAAATTACACTGTGTGCCATATTAGATGGTCCAATCATATCTCTCACTCCTCCCACAATCCTTTTTTTTCTTATTTGCTCTACATTTCTTTCTGTGTCTTTGCCTTTCAACTTTTCTGGATTATGATTACTTCTAAAGACTTTGATGTCCCTTCTACCGAGTCATAGTGTTGTTTATAGAGGCAAAACACTCAGAGGAATTGGGCACCAAATTCTAATATATCAGGATTATATAATTCCTAATATATCAGTATAAAGTTTTACTTTCTCTCATTTAATACTCTCATTTAAGAGTATTTCTGCCTCAGTGGGAAACCATTGAATCAAGTTCTTTGTCACATCACTCATTCTTCTGAAGTTTCTCATTTTACTAGGAGACTATGTACAAAGTTGGGACCCTTCAAAAGTAATCATGATCTAATTTAGGGTTTATCACACATTTCACTGTATCCTCTACCTTTCTTCTGGAAGTCAAAACTGTCTCATCCTTGTCTAATATTCATTTGCCTATGTCAGTACCTCAAGGAATTTCTGGATATTCAGGTCCACATCCACCTGTTACCTTTCAGGATGAATTCAGGCTTACATTATAGACGTCTAATGAAGTCACTTTCATTATCCCCCCTCCATTTGGACTATGAAAAGACATATAATATGGAAACCCTTATCTTTTGCATTACTCCAATAAGTCTATTTATTCAAGCTCATGAAAACTTCTTATATGTCATTTGCTTCATTGTTCAAAGTTCCTGGTGGGTATAATTATCCTTACTAGATCCCATATTTGGGGGGAATCATAATTGATTTTACCTCAATGGATTTGGTTTTCTTTATTTTCCTCTGGAGACAGCTCTAAAATAGTATGCAAATTTCATTGTGCTGCTTCCAATAAAGGTGGGGAGCAGAAAACAACATTCCCTACTAGTGGTTATGCCTGGAAGCTCGGAATTATCAAGGATTATGCTGCCTGCTATAGAAACCACTGTTGAAGTAATATTGAAAGGTTTTAGTTACACTGCATAAAACCCATCCTGTATACCTTATAGGACTACTGTATCAATTAAATGAGTTAATAGCCTTGAAAACAAAAGTGAGAGAATATTATAATTTATTGATTTATATTACTGAGAACATAATTTAAATGGCATGTGTTTAGTAGAGAATTTGTCACTGGTATTATACAAAGACACTATAATACCAGAATAAAATTAATAATAATTAACAAATAAATAATATTGATATACAATAATAAAATGTATATTATTAAAGTTGATATTTGCCTTGTTCTTTAAGGTTCACAAAACATTTTATATACATACTACTTGACTCTCACAAAAATCTTAGAATGAATTTATTCTAATCATGCCCATTTTATTTCTGAGGCAACAAAGCTTTGAAAAATTGAATGATTTATTCAGGGATACAGTTAATAATTATCTGAGACACGATTTGAATGTAGGTTTTACTGCCTACAAATCTATGTGATGATGAAGTCTCTTTATTCTTTTCAACATCCTTGCAAATGCAATTGAATTTTTGTATACTGATTGATGCTTCTCTTAGAAGTGTGATATGAGAGAGCAACTAGGTGGCACAATAGATAGAGCATTAGTCTTTGGAGTCTGTAGGATAGGAGTTTAAACCCAACTTCAGATACTTACTAGTTGTGGGACTGGGCAAGTCACTTAACCCTGATTGCCTCATATCCAGTATCATCTCTAGTTGTCCTGATTTATATCTGGCCACTGGACCCAGATGACTGTGGAGGAGAAAATTAGACTGGTGACTTAGCACAAGAACCTGCCATTCAAATCCAATTCATGTACTTGTCATGGCATCACCTTTTTGATGTCATGGTCTTCTTCAAGAATGAAGGAAAACATGGGAGATGAAAGCTTTAGTTTAATTCTGGTGTCCTCTTTATGAAAGTTTGAAATTTTCTGTTTCATTTAATAACCATTATTATGCTTAATTTTGCTGGGAAAGTGATTCTTGGGGATAGTCCTAGCTTCTTTTCTTTCCAGTGTATCTTGTTCCATGTTTGTAGTTTGATATTTTAATGCTACAGCAGCCGAGTTCCATGTAATCCTGATTGTTGCTCCTTGATATTTGAATTGATTCTTTCTGGAGACTTGCAATATTTATAGTTCTGAAATTTGGTTGTAATATTCTTTATTTTGGGGGTCTCTCTTTCATGAGGTGATTGATAGATTCTTCCAAAGTCGATTTTGCCCTATGGTTCCAGGGCATCAGGGAAAATTTTCTTGACAATATATTGAAAGAAACTGTCCTTTTCCTTGAAAGAAATTTTCCTTTTGATTATTGCTTTCAGGTAGTCCAGTGATTTTGATATTTTTGAGGTCAGTTATTTTTCTCTTAGTTTTTTCCCATTTTTCCATTTCTCCTTCTTTTGAATTTGTTTGATTGATTCTTGATATCTCATTGACTTGCCCAGTTCTAACATAAAAATTGTTTTCCTCAATTAACTTTTGATCTTTCTTTTCCAATTGTCCAATTGTAATTTTAGGGTTATTGTTTTCCTCCAGAGTTTATTTTTTATTTCCTTTTCCACTTGGCTAATTTTATTTTGAAAGCAGTTACTTTCTTTATTCAAGTAGTTGACAGTTTTTCCATAATTCTCTTGACTCACATTTCTTTTCCCAATTTTTCTTCTACTGCTCTTAAATAATTTGTAAGTTCCTTTTCATACTCTTCCATGAGTTCTTTATGTACTTCAGACCACATCCTGTTCTTCTTTGACATTGTCCTCTTCTGAGTTTGTATCTTGATCATCTGTCACTCTAATAATTTTCTATTGTCAGATTATTTGTTTATTTATTTACTTGTTTGGATAGTTTTGCTATTATTTTTTGACCTTTATTCTTTCTTTAAATTTGAACTTTGCTCCTAGGATTGAAAGGGCATTATTTTAGGTTACATGCCATGGTAGTTCATCTTGTGCTGCACTGAAGCTTCCTCAGAGGTCCACAGGTAACCCTTTTGTCTGGTACTGCACTGAAAAAGTGATATTGGGAGTAGAGGATGCTGACACTAATGGATGCCATAGGAATCTGGAAGCTTTCGGTGTTGAACTGGTGTCCTAGTAATGGCGACTATTATGTGCTGAGATCAGTGGGGTGTTTTTGTATTTCTCCAGGGTTATAGTGAAGCATATAGTTATCTGACTGCTAACAGCTGTCTGTTTGCTTTGGGTTGTGATATAGCACATGGCAGGAACCAGTTGCTGGTGGATGCAAGTTTGCTTAAGTTTACACTGAAGCACATGGAGTCTGCCTCCTGAAGGATGGTTGTTTGCCTGGGGCTGTGAAAAAACAAGTGAATAGAGAATCCCTATTTGCCCAGGGCAAAACTGATGTCAATGGTGCTTCTCAGACCTAAGACTGCTGGTTACTTTAGCTGTGCTAATGCAAATGGGTGATCCTGTTGTCTGCATTTGCATATTCTACCACATTGGGTTTCAGGATTTCCTGCTACCTCCCTGAGGTGGAGCTTGCTAGGATACTTCCAGTCCTTTACTGTGCTCCCCTTTTATATGTGAGAAAGAGCCTTTCTGTCAGTCTTCCAAGTTTATCAAACTAAAAATTATTTCACCCCATCATTTTTCTGGTTCTGCTCTTCCAGGTTTTGTTTTGTGAAGTACCATCTCATAGTTGTTTGGAGGTAAATATGGAAGAATTATAGTACTTTACTGCTTACTTCATCATCTTGACCTATAGACTTCTTTTACACTGCTTTTGATAGAATATGACAGAAACTTAACTACCAAATGAGAGACAAAAATTAAAAGTTGCCCACCCATAGTAGATGTTTCTTAGGAGACCACTGTCAGTGAACCATACACCTGGCATTTAGTCATAATAAAAGAATAAAAATTTCTTCATATTGTCTTTATATTGCTAACTAGACTCAGAGAGAACAAGTCATTTTTTAATGACAATAAGAATTGAGATACTGTCACTGATATCTTCATTTAATAAAATTGGTTTTATCCTAACATTCTTGTTGGGAGTAGGCATATTGAAGGAATGTGAATTTTACCATGAGAGGAGGAGGAAGAGTGATTTGTGAACGCTGGAAGGATGAAGAAGTATAACCAGAAAACAGCATGGTAAGTATTAAGTAGTTGAGAGAACAGAGGCAAGTGGTAATGAGAATTGGGAAGAAGTCAAAGTAGTAAAAAGTGAATAGGCGATAGTATAGTGAAAAGAAAACATATTTGGCATCTGTCTGATTATAGGTAAATGACTTCACTTCTCTGGGTCTCCATTTCCTCAATAGTAAAATGCAGTCAGTGATCAACATAACTACTAAAGTGCCTTTCAAATCTATAGACTATGATCCAGATTTTGAGGGGGAGATCTGAATATTTTTTTCCACATTAGAAAGTGCATTAGACTTGTATCAGGAAACCCTGAAATTAAGCAGTCTCAAATACTTCAGTTATTTAGTAAAAATGAATATAGGAATGCCTATTGTGGGAATACCTAGAAAGGCAAAACATGTCCCTGCCCTCAATAAAGTCATATTCTAACAACATGCAAATAATTATGTTCATAACACACACAAATGTGTATGCACATCCCTAGTTGTATACACACAATACTTGTGTATAAATGCATATCTGTGTGTATAAATATTTGTGAGGGGGAAAGGGAGAGAAGATAAGAAAATAATCTTAGAGGAGGTTT
Organism: Macrotis lagotis; assembly: GCF_037893015.1. NCBI lineage: Eukaryota > Metazoa > Chordata > Mammalia > Peramelemorphia > Peramelidae > Macrotis > Macrotis lagotis. The sequence goes on along the minus strand of NC_133658.1, from coordinate 596,954,973 downwards.
CCATCAGTAAAATTAATAAGAAAGAATCTCTTGCAGTAGATGAGATCTGAACAGTTTTGAAAGAATCCAGAAGGTGAAGGTGAAGAAGGAAAGTGTTCTAGACATTGGGTTCATATGACAAGGAAAACTATACAATATCAGGGGACGGAGTATCATATTTGAGAAAGAGTGAGTAGGACATGGTAGATGAATTGGGAAGTTAACAGAGGCACTTAAAGTAAGGGAAGACTGGAAAAGGATGAAGGAATTTTAAATACCATATTGTAATTTATATTTAATAGCAATTATTTTTTGAGATAATAGGTAGCATTTGCATTTTATTAAGGGAGATATTGAAACAGTCAAACAGTCAAAGTTTTGAAGAAAATTGTGCAAGTATTAACTAATGAGTGGTCATAGCAAGTGGTGACTGTGAATGAAGAGAAGTAGACATATATGAGAGAGATTGTCAATCAGTAAACACTTACATATTTAACAATTAAAGGCCAAAATCCCATCGAAGATCTCACATTTTAATGGAAGAAACATAATATGTGATCATTTTTTGTACAAGTTTCTAGTGATGATGAAAATATGTACAATCTTTAGTAGCACCATGAAGTTATATTTTTAAAAACTAATATCAACTTTTTCAGTTATATATTTCATTTTCTTTAGATTTATTCAAATCTGAGAGAGCTATTAGCCTATGCTAATTTTATTGGGACACTATTTGGGTCTCTATCCTTCTAAACTTTCACATATTTATACAACTTGCTGGGAGTCTCGCACTGGGTATTTTAACCTTCCTTGTATACCAATGTGATACTAGTTATTCCTGGTTTTTCTTTTACACTTTTTACATTACCATTCATACTCTCCATGATGCCTTTTTTGGTTACTCACTGAACAAAAGTCATTGTTGAAAATATATCCAACCCTACTTTCATACAACATGAATCTTCTCATGGTTCTATGTTACCTGCAATTTTAATTCTTCAGAAAATATGCTATTTTATAAGTCAGCAGTATTCTATCATAATCTTATATATTATATGGAAGAGATAATATGCATAGTGATTAGGGATGGAGAAAAACCTGCATTGAGTTCTATTTCTCATATAACTAGTCTATGTTAGCCTAGGCAAATTATATAACCCTGAATTGTTCCAAATGACTTTGTAAAACTATAAAAACTAACCAAAAATCTTCTTACCCTAATGATCACAGATCATGAGAGGGGGAAAATAATAAAATAATATTAGAATTTAAAACAAAAACAATAGCTTTGAATTCAGTAAAGAGTTTGAGGTTACAGGAAGATTTTTGAAAATTTCCAGACACAAAACAATTCCCCTTTCTTCCAAATAAATTCTGGTATTGTATAATTTTCAATCCATTGTGTTTATCCAAGACATTGGTTCTAATGAAGTTCCATGTGTTGGACATGACCAGGAAGTGAGGCAAAATCTGGGATCCTGCAAAGATGAAGTGAAAACTTACTATGTGTGCATGGCTCTCCCAAGAATAGAGTTAAAGATTCTCGTGGTGAGGAGTGCATCATTTAAGAGGTCTGAAGAGAATCAGTTAAAATGATAAGGAAATGCTTGGAAAATTATAAATTGCTTTATCATAATACTGTTAATATGGTTTTAAATATATTTTGAGGGAAGATGAGTAGGTGGTCAGGTCTTAAGATTTTGACTCGATGTGAAACTCCTCCACTGATATCCATGAACTACTTATCTGTAATATTAGATTATAGATTTAAAATTATAATTTTTTTATAGATTAGAAAACTGAGACCCAGAGATGGTGTAAATATTAAATATTAAAGCTGGGCCTTCAACCTAAGTCTTTTAACTCCAAATCAAGTCTTCTCATTGCAACATGATGATTCCCTTACTTATTGGGATACTATGAAATTTTTTGCCTTTGCCAGAGCTATTATTTGCCAGAGGAAATACTTGAAGCTTTTGTCATTCCAATACATTCTAATGGTTTCATATTGAGGCATAAATTCAAGATTGATGTTTTTAGATCTACTGTTAACTCATGAAATCACAACAGCTGTTTTATGAGTTAAGAAATAAATGTTGCTTTATTTTGTCTGTAGAAGTTATTCTTCAACATTGATTCTTGACTTTAAAGAGGTAGATAAAAGTAATTAAACTTTAACACATATGAATGACAAATCAATATGATTTGATATTACAAATACGAAAATCATTAATATCAAAGCAAATGGATACTTGGAAAATGAATTGAGAAACAACATTTTCTTGAATTCTTGGTTTTCTCTGCAGTTGTCTTATTGATATATTGTGTAATAAATTTTTTTCATTTTTTCAAATATAAACCATCTAGTATTTAAAGTCCTTTTCTAAATATTTTATTTATTTATTTCCTAATTACATACTAAGATAATTTTCAACATTCATCCTTTTGCAAGCTTTTGAGTTTCAAATTTTCTATCACCTTCCCCATAACAATTTGATATAGGTTGTATATATACAATAATATTTAACTATTTCCATATTAATCATTTTGTGAAATAAGAAATAGAACCAAGATATCTCATGAGAAAGAAAAAAGCTCATAAATAAGTTTTAAATATGAACATACTATGCTTTGCTCTGCATTCAGAAATCATAGCTTTTCTCTTTAAGGGGTTGGCATTTTTCTAAACAGGATTCTCAGTATTGTCCTTGATCACTGAATTGCTGAGAAAAGCTGATTCCACCACAGTTGATCATGTCACAATGTTGCTGTTAAGGTGTACAATGTTTTCTTGCTACAGCAAACTTCACTCAGTTTCAGTTTGGGCAAGTCCTTCCATTCTTTTCTGAAGTCAGGCCTCTCATGATTTCTTACAGAAAAAAAATGGTACCTCATAATATTCATATATCATTGCTTGTTCAGCAATTCTCCAATGAATGGGCATTAAGGAGTATTTCACAAATATATCTCTTAGCTGTTAGCTTTAAAAGTTCTCCCTCCTTATCCCTTTTTATTAAATCTATTTTTGCTTTTGCTTTGTTTGAGATAGACTGCTACTCTTGCTTTTTGAATTTTATTTCAGAGTAATATATTCTGCTCCAGTTTTTTTTTTATCTTTAACCTGTCTGTACCTCTCTGTTTCAAATGTGTTCCTTGTAAAGAACATTTAGTAGGATTCTGGATTTTAATCCATTATGCTATCCACTTCTCTTTTATGTGAAAGTGAATAACATTCACATTCGCAGTTAAGATTACTAATTCTGTATTTCACTCCATTCCATTTCCCCCCTCTTTGTACTTTTTCTTTCTTTTCCCCTTATCCCTCCTCACCAATGTTTTCATCTAATTGCTAATTCTCTCAATCTGCCCTCTCTTCTATCAGCCCTCTTTCATTTTCTTCCCCATTCCCCTCTTGCTTTATTTTTCTTTACTTTTACTTTACCTTTACTTTTACTTTTCCCTTCCCTTTTATCAGCCTCATCTTACCTTTTCTTTCCCCTATCTCCTTCCCACTACTTCCCTGCAAGGTAAAATAAATTTTTGAAACTGTTTGGGGTAAGCAAGAGAACATTCTACACATTAACAACAGCATTGTGAGATGATCAGCCCTGAAGGATGTAATTTCTCTTAGCAGTTCTGAGACTTAGGACAGCCCTGTCACATTAGCTATGGATAATGCTAACCTCATCCAGAGAAAGTGAAACAAAACAAAACAAAACAAAAAAAAAAAAAAACCCCGCAGAATCTGATGAATGCTTCATTCATTTTTTTTAATTATCTCTTATGCTTTTCTTTCCCTTATTCTAATTCCTCATACCAGAAATGGTATGTTTCCATGCTATACATTGATTTACAGGAAAAAAAAATGATTTATAGAAAAATATTTTATTAGAACCAAGATATCTCATGAGAAAGCAAAAATAAGCACATAAAAGAATTTTTAAATTTGAACATACCATGCTTTGCTCTGCATTCAAAATTCATAGCTTTTTCTCTCTGTGTGTTGGTGGCATTTTTCTTAACAGTATTCTCAATGTTGTCCTTGATCACTGAATTGTTGAGAAAAGCTGCTTCCACCACAGTCAATCATGTAACAATGTTGCTGTTAATATGTACAATGTTCTTTTGGTTCATATAAGTTCATGTAAGTCTTTCCATTTTTTTCTGAAGTCAGGCCATGCATGATTTCTTACAGGAAAAAAAAAGTAGTACTACATAGCATTCATATATCATAGCTTATTCAGCAATTCTCCAATGAATGGGTATTAAGGAGTATTTCACAAATACATCTCTTAGCTTTTAGGCTTAAAATTTCTCCTTCCTTATCCCTTTTTATTAAATCCATTTTTGCTTTTGCTTTATATGAGATAAAGATGTTTAACACAAATGTGCATGTACAATATTATATAACTGTTTGCCACTGAGGGGAGGGGATGGCAAGGGAGGGTGCAAGGAAATTTTGTAAATAAGAAATATACATATGCATATCGATGAATGTTTATAAACATTCATAACATATATTTGGAAAAAATCAAATATCAATGGGAAATTTTTAAAAAGTAACTGGTTGGGGATATATCTTATCCCCTCTTGGAACAAATCTGTTCACAAACTACCTTTTTTTCCTATACTCTAATAGGTCCTTAGTGGCTCATCATGTGGTGTTATTTATCCGTTAAAGGCTTCTTCCCCCAGTTTAATCTTCATTTTCAAGTCTTGATTTATACCTCTCTTGTACTGTCTGTCAAAGGATACTTTTATCTGTCCTGATAGTAGCATTATATGGAATGGATTGATTGATTTATAAGCATCATCACATTATATCATTTGACTATTTGTCAATTGGGGAATGGCTGCTTTTTATGAATTTGACACAGTTCGTTGTATATATTAGGAATGAATACTTTGTCAGAATTTCTAGTCAAAAAAATACTTCCCAATTTACTACATTTATTTTGCTCTTCGTACTGTGGTTTTTGTCTTTGCAAAAGCCTTTTAATTATATGTAATCATATTTGTCTAGTTTGTTTTTAATGATGTTCTAAATCTCTTCCTTGGTAATAAACTGCTCCCCTTTCCATATATCTGACAGGTAAACCATTCTTAGATTTCCTGCTTTGCTTATAATATTGTCTTTTATATCTAAATCTTGTACCTATTAGGTCTTATCTTGTTATAGGGTGTGAGATGTTGGTCACATCCAAGTTTCTGCCATACAAACTTCCACTTTTCGCAACATTATTTTATTGAAAAGAGAATTTTTATTCAAGATGCTGAACTCTGGGTTTATTAAGCAGCAAATTACTATATTCATTTCCTGATATCTATTTTGTACCTAGTCTATTCCAATGATCCACCACTCTATTTCTTAGCCAATACCGGACAGTTTTTTCTTCTCTTTTTTTAAAATTAAATATTTTATTTATTTTGAGTTTTACAATTTTTTTCCCCTAGTCTTACTTCCCTCCCCCCCCCACAGAAGACAATTTGTCAGTCTTTACATTGTTTCCATGGTATAGACTGATCCAAATTCAGTGTGATGAGAGACAAAACATATCCTCCAGGAAGAAACATAAAGTATAATAGATAGCAAGATCAGACATTAAGATAGCTTTTTTTTTCAAAATTTTAAATAATAGTCCTTGATCTTTGTTCAAACTCCACAGTTATTTCACTGGATACAGATGGTATTCTCCATTGCAGGCAGCCCAAAATCATCCCTGATTGTTACACTGATGTAATGAACAAGTCCATCAAGGTTGATCATCACTCCCATGTTGCTGTTAGGGTGTAAAGAGTTTTTCTGGTTCTGCTCATCTCACTAAGCATCAGTTCATGAAAATCCCTCCAGGCTTCCCTGAATTGCCATCTCTTCTGGTTTCTAATAGAAGAATAGTGTTCCATGGCATACGTATACCACAGTCTTTTAAGCCATTCACAAATTAAATGACATTTACTTGATTTCCAATCATTTGCCAACACAAATAGGGTGGTTATGAATATTTTTGTACAAGTGATATTTTTATGCATTTTCATCATCTCTTCAGGGTATAGTCCCAGTACTGGCATTGCTGGATTAAAGGGTATGCATATTTTTAATGCCCTTTGGGTGTAGTTCCAAATTTCTCTCCATAAAGGTTGGATGAGTTCATAGCTCCACCAACAATGAAATGCTATCCCAGATTTCGCACAATCCTTCCAACAATGATCATTATCCTTTCTGGTCATATTGGCCAGTCTGAGAGGTGTGAGGTGGTACTTCAGAGAAGCTTTAATTTGCATTTCTCTAATAAGTAATGATTTAGAGAAATATTTCATATAACTATGGATTGCTTTGATCATCTCATATGTAAATTGCCTTTGCATATCCTTTGGACATTAGTCAATTGGGGAATGGCATTTATTTATAAAATATGACTCAATTCCCTGTATATTTTAGAAATGAGTTCTTTGTGAGAAACATTACTTATTAAGATTGTTTCCCAGTTGACTACATCTCTTTTGATCTTGGTTACATTGGTTTTGTCTGTGCAAAAGTTTTCTAATTTAATGTAATAGAAATTGTCTGGTTTGTTTTTACTGACGTACTCCATATCTTCCTTAGTCATAAATTGCTCCCCTTTCCATAGATCTGACAGGTAAACTAGGCTTTGATCTCCTAGTTTGCTTATAACATTATTTTTTATGTCTAAATCCTGTATCCATTTGGATCTTATCTTGATATAAGGTGTGAGGTATGGGTCTAATCTAAGTTTCTACGATACTAACTTCCAATTTTTCCAGAAGTTTTTATACCAATAGCTGGACTCTTTGGGTTTATCAAACAGCAGATTACTGTAATCATTTCCTGCTGTTGCATCTAATTTATTCCACTGGTCCACCACTCTAATTCTTAAACAACACAAGACAGTTTTGATGACTGATGCTTTATAATATAATTTTAGATCAGGAAGGATTAAGCCCTTTCTTTCGAACTTTTTCATTGAATTCCTTGGAATTTTTGACTTTTTATTTATCCATATGTGTTTACTTACAACTTTTTCTAACTCATTAAAGTAATTTTATGGAATTTTGATTGGTGTGGCCCTAAACAGGTAGTTTATTTTTGGTAGAATTATCATTTTTATTATATTAGCTCTACCTATCCATGAGCAGTTGATGTTTACCCAGTCATTTAAATATGATTCAATTTGTGTGAGAAGTGTTTTATAACCCTTTTCAAAAAATTGCTGAGTCTATCTTGGCAAATAGGCTCCCAGGTATTTTATAATGTCTGAGGTTACTTTGAATGGGATTTCTCTTTCTAGTTCTTCCTGCTGTATCTTGCTAGTCATATATAGAAAAGTTGAGAAATTATGAGAGTTTATTTTAAAATCTACAACTTTGCTAAAATTGCTAATTTTTCCAATAATTTTTTGGATGATTTCTTGGGATTCTCTAGGTAGACCATCATGTCATCTGAAAAGTTTGAGTGTTTTGATTCTTCCTTCCCAATTCTAATTCTTTCAATTTCTTTTTCCTCTCTAATTGCTGAAGGTAATAATTCTAATATGATATTGAATAGTAGTTGTGATAATTGGCATACTTGTTTTACCCTTGATCTTATTGGGAAGGACTCTAGCCTCTCCCCATTGAACATAATGCTTGTTGATGGTTTCAGATAGATACTGCTTATTATTCTAAGAAACTGTCCATTTATTCCAATACTGACTAATGTTTTTAGTAGAAATAACTGCTATATTGTGTCAAAATCTTTTTCACATCTATTGATATGATCATATAATTTCTGATAGTTTCTTGTTGATATAATTGATTATACTAATAGTTTTCTTAATATTTAACCAAACCTGCATTCCTGGGATGTAGCCTACTTGGTCAAAATGCAGTATCCTAGTGATAACTTGTTGTAATCATTTTGTTATGATTTTATTTAATATATATGCATCTATATTCATCAGGGAGATAGATCTATAATTTTCTTTCTAATACTCTGGATTCTCTTCAGATCACATAAATTTTTCCACGTATAATTTTCTTTCACTCTTTTAACTCTTCCTGGTTTAGGTATCAGCACCAAATTGGTTTCATAGAAAGAGTTTGGTTTCATAAGCAAAGTTCTGTCTTCTGCTATTTTTCCAAGGAGTTTATATAGAATTGGAACAAATTGTTCCTTAAATGTTTTGTAGAATTCACTTGTGAATCCATCAGACCCTGGAGATTTTTTCTTATGGAGTTCAATGATGGCTTGTAGAATTTCTTTTTCTGAGCTTTGGTTGTTTAGGTATTTAATCTTCACTTCATTTAACCTGGACAAATTATATTTTTTGTAAATATTCATCCATTTCAATTAGATTGTCAAATTTATTGGCATAGAGTAGGGCAAAATAATTCTGAATTATTACTTTAATTTCCTTCTCATTGGTGGTGATTTCACCTTTTTAATTTATGATACTAGTAATTTGCTTTTCTTTTTTCTTTTTTTAAATAAAATTGACCAGAAGTCTATCAGTTTTATTGTTTTTTCATAAAACAAAATTTTGGTTTAATTTTATAATTCAATAGTTTGTTTGCTTTCAATTTTATTAATTTCTCATTTAATCTTTAGAATTTCTAATTTGGTATTTAATTGGGAATTTTTAATTTGTTCTTTCTCTAATTTTTTGTTGCATATTTAGTTTAATCATGTAAACATTTAAAGGTATGATGTATCCCCTGACAGATGCTTTTAGTGAATCCCATAGGTTTTTGTATGTTCTTTCATTATTGTCATTATCTGAGATAAAATAATTAATTCTTTCTATTATTTGTTGTTTGATCCACTCTTTGTTTAAAATGAAGTTATTCAGTTTCCAATTAGTTCTGGGTCTATATCTCCCTGGTCCACTATAGTATATGACTTTTATTGCATTGAGATCTGGGAAAGATCACTATCAATAAGATTCCACAATTGATCATTAGGTTTTAATGCCCTAGAATGTGATCAATTTTTGCATAAGTGCCATGTAGTGCAGAGAAAAAGTTATATTTCTTTCTATCCCCATTAAATTTCCTCCATAAGTCTATCGTATCTAGTTTTTCTAACAATCCATTTACCTACTTAATTTTTTTTCTTGTTTATTTTATGATTCAATTTATCTAGAAATTAGAGCTGGAGGTTGAGGTCTCCCACTTGTAGAATTTTGTTGTCTATGTTTTCCTGTAGCTCTTTCAGCTTCTCCTCTAAGAATTTGGATGCTATCACATTGGGTGCATACATATTCAGTATTGGAATAACTTTATTATCTATGGTACCTTTAGGAGGATATAGTTTCCTTCCTTATTTTTTTTAGGTTTTTTTTTTTTTGCAAGGCAAATGGAGTTAAGTGGTTTGCCCAAGGCCACATAGCTAGGTAATTATTAAGTGTCTGAGACTGGATTTGAACCCAGGTACTCCTGACTCCAAGGCCAGTGCTTTATCCACTACACCACCTAGCCGCCCCATTCCTTATTTCTTTTAATGTTATCTATTTTTGCAGCTGTTTTGTCTGAGATAAGGATTGCTACTCCTGCTTTTTTCACTACAGCTGAAGCAAAATATATTTTGCTCCAAACTTTTACCTTTACTCTATATGTATCTCTGTGCTTCAAATGAGTTTCTTATAAGCAGTATATTATAGGATTCTGGTTTTTAATTACCTTTACTCTACATGTATCTCTGTGCTTCAAATGAGTTTCTTTTAAGCAGTATGTTGTAAGATTATGGTTTTTAATTCAATTTGCTATTCACTTACATTTTAAGGGAGAGTTCATCCCATTCACATTCAAAGTTATAATTACTAACTCTTTATTGTCCTCCATGCTGTCTTTCCTGTTTGTGTTTTTCCCCTTCCTCTCCTTAAACATACTCCCCATTATTTTGTTTCTGAATACCAATCCCTTCAGTGTGTTTGCCCTCCTATATCCACCCCCTATCCTTTGTTTCCCCTTTCCCTTTTCCCTTCCCTTTCTTCTGTTACTTCTTCTTTCTTCTCCCCCCTCCATTTCTCTGATCCTCCTCCCCTTTTAATACTTGAAAAGTTGGATGTTTTTTAAGTTAACTGAGTATGTGTGTAAGTTAACTTTAAGCAAAGTCTGATGATCAGTAGATTCAGGTGTTTCTCATCTCCTTCCTGCTTCCCCTCTATTACCATAGGTATTTTGTATCTCTTAATTTAATGGGATTTACCCTATTCGACCCTCTCGCTCCTCCCATCTCCTTCCTGTCGCCCCTTTTTAAGGTGGAGGTGTTTTTAAATCATTCTATCTGATTTATAGAAAATTCTGTGTATCCATCACTTCTAGATAAACACATTCCATCTAATAGAATTAAAATTCTTGAGAGTTATTAGAGTCTTTCTCCCAAGTAGGGTTATAGCCAGTTTCATCCCATTGAATAGCAGTCTCATGGATAAATCATGAGTGTCCATCACTTCTGATTATGTTAATTCTCTCTGTTAGAGTTACAATTATCAAGAATTTTGAGAATCTTTTTCCCATGCTGTGATATAGCCGGTTTCAACTTATTGGATAGCAGTTTTTTTTTTTCTTTACCTCCTTTTTTTTAACTTTTTATGTGTCTTTTGAACCTCCTGTTTGATGTCCAAATTTTCAGTTTAGTTCTGGTCTTTTTATCAGGAATTTTTTGAATTCTTCCATTTTGTTAAATGTGCATTTAAGGCTAAGCTTTGTGGAATAGTGCATTCTTGGGTGCATTTCAAGCTTCCTTACTCTTTGGAATATCTCGTTCCAGGCCCTTTGATCCCTAAATGTTCATGCAGTCAGGTCCTGCATAATCTTTACTGTGGCTCCTTCATATTGAAATTGTTTCTTTCTGGCTGCTCACACAGTATTTTCTCTTTTATCTGATAGTTCTGGAATTTGGCCACAGCATTTCTTTGTTTTTTTCATTTTAGGATCTCTTTCTGGAAGGCAAAATGTATTCTTTCAATAACTACTTTGTCCTCTGGTTCCATGATGTCAGGGTAATTTTCCATCACTAGATCCTGTAACATTAAGTCCAGGCATTTTTTTCTCTTCAATGTTTTCAGGAAGTCCAATAATTTTCAGGTTGCCCCTCCTCATTCTACATTTTCTTCTATGTTTTCTATTTTTTGGTTTTGTTTAACAGGCTCTTGCTGTCTCATGAAGTCATTAGTTTCCACAGACTCCATTCTTTGTTTTAGAGAGGAGTTTTCTACATTTACCTTTTGCAACTCCTTTTCAAATTGGTCAATTCTATTTTTGAAAGACCTTTTCCATTTGATCAATTGAGGTTTTGAGAGAATTATTTTCTTTTTGCATTTGACCAATTGCAAGAATTACTCTCATTTTGTATTTGTCCAATTGTATTTTCTAATGATTTGTTTTCTTCTTGCAAGGTGTTAAACTTCTCTTGGGTTTCTTTTCACAAATTTTCCAATTGATTTTTAAACTCCTTCCTTATATCTTCATGGAAAACTTTCTGTGCTGGAGACCAGATCCTATCCTCCTTAGAGGTTCTAGTTCTCTCTGAGTTAAGGTCTTTTCCTTCCAAGAATTTTTCTATGGATCTACCTTTGTTCATCTTGCTAAGACCTTGAGCTAGGGAGGAGCTAGTTCACAGAGGTTTGGTGTTGGGATCCCTAGAGGCTTTAATCACTGAGGGCAATACCTCCAGCTGGCCAGTAGGAGGTGCTGGTTGCTTTCTCTGTAGTGTCTGTGACATAGATTGAGGCCTACTCCCTTAGCCTGGAGGGAGTGAATGAAGATGTTAAATACCAACTGGGCTGGTTCTTCTGCTCACACACCTGGGGCAGAAGTAGTCTGTAATTGTGTTTGTTCTTGGAAGAGGCCTCAGCCACAATGGAAGCATGGACTCAGAGTTCCTAAGAACAGAGGAGCCCAGGGATGTTGCTGCAGCTCTCTTTCCCCAGAACTCTCCCCCCAGTCCTGTCGGTAATCTCCAGCACCAATGCCTCTGCTTCTTAGTTGACCCAAAACCCAGAGGATGACCATGCTCTATCCCCACTGATGAAGCAGGTCTGGCTCTTGAGCCCTCAGGGTCCTGGGGCTCCAACCCAGCTTCTAATCAGGCTGATCTGTGGCTGATCAGCCCTCTGCACCTGGACTCACCAAGGACCATAGAAAACAAATCCTGAGGTAGATGATGTTCTTTCTACTGGCTTTTCTTTTGGGGTTTTGTGGATCAGATTTCTGTTAATAGGGTTGTTTCATATCATAGATGGGGAAAGATCAGAAGACTTTAGAACTGTGCCTGTCTTCTTTCCACCATCCTTGCCAGAGGTTCAATAACTGACAATTTTGAAAACTGATAGTTTACAATATAATTTTATATCTGGTAGAGCAAAGCCACCTTCTTTTGTACTTTCTTTGTTAAATCCTTGGAAATTCTTGACTTTTTATATCTCCATATGAATATACTTACAATTTATTCTAACTCTTAAAGTACTTTTCTGGAATTTTAATTGATAGGTATTTAAATAAGTAGGTTGATTTAGATAGAATTTTCATTTTTATTATATCAGCTCTTGCACTTCCATGAGCAGTTGATATTTCCTCAATTATTGAAATCTTATTTTATTTGTGTGAGAAATGTATTGTAGTTGTTTTCATAGAGTTTCTGAGTCTGCTTTGGTGGATAGACTCCCAACTATTTTACATTGTCTGAAGTTACTTTGAATTGGATTTCTCTTTCTATATCTTGCTAGTAATATATAGAAATGCTGAGGATTTGTGCAGGTTTATTTTACATCCTGCTACTTTGTTAAAGTTGCTAATTGTTTTTAGTAATTTTTTAGGATTTTCTAGGAATACCATCATGTTATCCGTAAAGAGTGAAAGTTTTGTTTCTTCCCAATTTTAATTCCTTCAATTTCTTTTTTCTTCTCATATTGATAAAGCTAATATTTCTAGCACAATATTGAATAGTATTGGTGATATCAGACATCCTTGTTTCACTCCTATTCTTATTGGGAATGCCTCTGGCTTATTCCAATTGCATATAATCCTTGTGGATGGTTTCAAATAAATACTGCTTATCATTCTAAGAAATGATCCATTTAATCCTATGCTCTCAAGCGTTTTTAGTAGGAATGGATGCTGTATTTTGTCAAAGGCTTTTTCAACATCTATTGATATAATCATATGATTTCTGATAGTTTTGTTATTGATATAGCTAATTATAATAACAGTTTTGCTAATAATGATAACCCTGCATTCCTGGAATAAATCTTGCTTGGTCATTGTATATTATCCTAAGATAACTTCTTTTAATCACTTTGCTAAGATTTTATTTAAGATTTTTGTATCTATATTCATTAGGGAGATAGGCATATAATTTTCTTTCTCTGTTTTGACTCTTCCTGATTTGGGTATCAGCACCATATTGATGTCATAGAGTCAGGCAGGGTTCCATCTAAACCCATTTTGCCAAAGAGTTTATAAAGAATTCAAACCAACTGTTTCTTAAATGTTTGATAGAATACACTTGCAAGTCCATCTGACCCTGGAGATTTTTTTCTTAGGGAGTTCAATAAAGGCTTGTTGAATTTCTTTTTCTGTGATATGGTTAAGTATTTAATTTCCTCTTCATTTAATCTTGGCATCTTATATTTTTGTAAATGTTCATCCATTTCACTTGTATTATTCAATTTATTAACATAGATTTGGGCAATATAATTCCTCATTGATTCTTTAATTTCCTCCTCATTGGCAGTGAGTTCACCTTTTTCATTTTTGATACTGGCAATTTGTTTTTCCCACTTTCTTTTATTTTAATGAAATTAACCAGAGATTTATCAATTCTATTGGCTTTTTCATAAAAGCAACTAAATTTTATTTATTATTTCAGTAGTTTTCTTGCTATAAATTTTATTAATTTCTCCTTTAATTGTTAGAATGTCTAATTTGGTATGTAATTGTGGGGTTTTTATTTGTTCTTTCTCTATTTTTTGTTAGTTGAATGTTTAGTTCATTGATTTCCTTTCTCTAATTTGTATTTATAAGCATTTAAAGATATTATAAATCCCCTGACAATTTCCTTGACTGTATCCCATAAGTTTTTCTATGTTGTCTCATTATTGTCATTACCTAGGATGAAATCATTAATTCTTTCTAAAATTTGTTCTTTGATGCAACCATTCTTTAAAATGAGGCTATTTAGTTTCCAATTATTTTTAGGTCTATCTCTCACTGGCCCATTATTGAATGTGATTTTTACTGCATTATTATCTGAGAAGGATGTATTTATTATTTTTGCCTTTCTGCATTTGAATATTAGGTTTTTATGCCCTAGCACATAGTCAATTTTTGTGTAAGTGTCAGGTACTACAGAAAAAATATTTTCCTTTATATCCCCGTTCAACTTTCTTCAAAGGTCTATTATTTCTCGGTTTTCTAATATTCTATTTACCTCCTTAATGTCCTTTTATATTTTATGGTCAGATCTATCTAAATCTGACAGTGGGAGGTTGAGGTCTCCCTCCAGCAATGTTTTGCTTTCTATGTCTTCCTGTGACTTATTCAACTTCTTCTCTAATAATTTGGATACTATATGTTTTGCTGCCTATATATTTAGTATTGAAATTGCTTCATTGTCTATGGTACCTTTTAGGAGGATATAATTTCTTTCCTTTTCTCTTTTAATGGGACCTATTTTCGCAGCCCTGCTTTTTTCACTTCAGCTGATGAAAAATATATATTTGCTCCAATCTTTTACCTTTACTCTGTATGTATCTCTCTCTCTCTCTGATTCAGATGAGTCCCTTGAAGGCAGCATATTGTAGGATTAGTTTTTTTAATCCATTCTGCTATTCATTTACATTTTATGGGAGAATTCATCCCATCCCATTTACATTCAGAGTTACAATCACTAACTCTTTATTTACCTCCATGCAAGCTCCCTTTTGCTTATATTTTCCCATTTTTCACTTCATCCATATTCCCTAGTATTTTTTTCTGAATATCACCACCTTCAGTGCATTTTCCCCCTCCTATCCAAACCCCTTCCCTTTCTTTACCCTTTTTCTTTGCCCCTTCCTTTTGATAATTCCTTTTTTTCCCTCCCCTTTCCACTTTTTATACTTGAAATGTAATATAGGTTTCTCAACTTAACTGACTGTGTATATGTTAAATTTAGGCCTAATCTAGTGAGAATATGATTCAGGTGGTTCTCACCTCCTTCCATCTTCCCCTCTATTGCAATAGGTCCTTTGTGTAATGTGATTTACCCCATTCAATCTCCTCCATTCTCCTGTCTTTTTATTGTCCTCCCTTTTTAAGGTAGATATTGCTTTTAAATAATTCTATCAGAGTCATCGATAAGTCATGAATATCCATTACTTCTGGCTAAGTATATTCTCCCTAATAAAGTTACAGTTCTCAAGTGTTATTCGAGTCTTTCTTCCAGATGGTGATTTAGCCAATTTCATCTTATTGAAGAACATTTTTTTCTTTTTTCCCTTTTCATGTTTCTCTTGAGACTCCTGTTTGAAGTCCAAATTTTGAATTTAGCTCTGATCTTTTCATCAGGAAGAGTTTGAAGTGTCCGATTTCTTTGAATGTCCATCTTTTCCCCTAAAAGATAAGGCTCTGTTTTGCTGGATAGTGAATTCTTGGCTGCATTCCAGCTTCCTTACTCTTGGGAATATCAAATCCCTGGCCCTTCAAAGCCTTAATGTTAATGCAGTTAGACCCTGTGTAATCCTTACTGTGGCTCCTTGCTATCTCAATTGCTTCTTTCTGACTGCTTGCAGGATTTTCTCTTTTATCTGATAGTTCTGGAATTTGACCACCACTATTTCTTAGTGTTTTCATTTTGGTATCCCATTCAATAGGTGATCAACCTATTCCTTTAATAAATATTTTGCCCTCTGGTTCCATGATGGAAGGGCAATTTTCCAATACTAAATCGTGTAATAATGAGTTCATGCTTTTTTTCCCCTCTTCAATGTTTTCAGGAAGCCCAATGATTCTTAAGGTGTCTCTCCTGGATCTATTCTCCAGGTCAGTTTTGGCAATGAATTATTTTACATTTTCTTCTATTTTTTAGATTTTTTGATTTTGTTTAACTGATTCTTGTTGTCATAAAGTTATTAGTTTCCACAGATTCTATTATTTTTTTAAGACAAGAATTTTCTTCATTTACCTTTCATAACTCCTTTTCCAATTGGTCAGTTCTATTTTTGAAGGACTTTTCCATTTGCCTGATTGAGGTTTTGAGAGAATTATTTTCCCTTTCCATTTATTCAATTGTATTTTGCTGGGATTTGTTTTCCTGTTGTAAGATGTTAATTTTCTCTTGCAAGGTGTTAATTTTCTCATTTCTTTTCCCAGTTTTTCCTTTTGATTTTTAAACTCCATAATGATTTCTTCTAGGAAGTCATTCTGGGCTGGAGACCAAAATTCATTTTCTCCTCAAAAGTTCTAGATCTCTCTGGATTAGTATCATTGCCCCCAAAGTAGTTATCAAAGGGGCTCCCTTCTGATAGCTTTTCTTCACCTGAGATCTTGTGTTAGGGGTAGAGGGGCACCACAGACTGATTCTTAGATATGTGTTGTTGAAAACCTTAAAGGTTTTCCTCAATGGGTTTAGTTATCCTAGTTTGCCAGGCAGTAGGGTGTGCTAGTTGCTTTGTCTGTAGTGTCTTGTGACATTGATTTGAGGACTTCTCCCTAGGCCTGTAGGGGGTGAGGGATGTTATCCTTGAACAATATGGACTGGATCCTGGGGCAAGGTAATCACCCTGAAGTTCTGCCCCCCAAAGCTGATCCTGGACAGTGGGGTCTTTTACCATGTTTAATCTGGGAAGAGGGCTCCACTGAATTGAATGTATGAAACTCATAGACCCAAGACAGTGGATTAATGTCCAATCACATTGTGCAGTTCTCTGTACTGGAACTTGTTCTGTAGCCCTGCTGGGGTTTCCCAGACTGCCACTCCCACAGCCAAAGCTTCTGTGACTTAGGTTGGTCCTCTGGTCCCACCCTGCCACTGTGGACTGGCCAGTTCACCTATACTCCCCTGAGACAGACCTTGTTGGTAGATGTTCTTTACCTAGCTTCTTTTTCTGGGTTTTGATGATCAAATTTCTCTTAAGAGGTTTCTTTCATATTATTTCTGGGAGAAAGCTAGGAGACCTTAGGACAAAGCCTCTCCACCATCTTGGCCAGAAGTCTGAAAGCCCATTATTTCTTTGAAAATCCATATTTTCCCCTGAAAGAATACACTGAATTTTGCAGGGTAGTTGATTATTAGTTGTAATCTCAGCTCCTTTGTCCTAGAGGCTATCATATTTCTGGCCTTCCAACTTTTAATTTTGGAGATGATAACCGCATAATCATGACTGTGGCATCCTGGTTTGTAAAAATTCTTTTTGACTATTTGAAGTATTTTCTTTTTTAGTTGAGAATTCGGAAAATTGGCTACAATATTCCTTACAATTTTATTATTTTGCTGTTTCTTTTGGGGGGTAATTGATGAACTCTTTCAAGGATTATTTTATCATCTTGTTCTAGGAAATTTCCTGCAAGATACTGTTTGTCCAGGCTCTTTTTTAATTATGCCTTTCAGGTAGTCATTCAGGAATTATCTGTGCTGGATCTATTTCCCAGATTGGTCATTATTCCTAAGATGTACCTTACAGTTTTTCTACTTTTTTCATCCTTTTGGTTTTCTTTTCTGGAATCTTGGTGGTTCAAAGAATCATTAGCTTCCATTTGTCCAATTCCAATTTTGAGGATTTTATTTTCTTTAGTTAGTTTTTGTTTCCTTTTCTAGTTGGTAGTTTTCATTTTGATTGCATTCCTTTTTCCAGGGAGCATTTTTACTTTTAAAGAAGTTGATTTCTTTTTCTATTTGGTCAATTTCACTTATAAATTAATTTTTCAGTCAATTTTTCATAATTCTACTCTTCTCTTAGTTTTTCTTTTTTTTGTTTTTATTTTTGTTTTTTTATACTCATTTTGTACAAAAGTTTTTTACATCAATAAAATATTCTTGTTTAAAATGAAATACCCTCTTCCCCCCATAAATATAGACTTGCTTGAGCGATAAAGTAAAGGGGAGAGAAAAAAATTAAAATTAAAAAAAAAAATAGTAATAATTGTAAGTATGGCCAGTTGGCGCAATGGATGAAGCACCAGCCCTGGAGCCATGAGCACCCGATCACCACTGGGCTGCAAAAACCAAAAAGAAGTAAAAAATAGGCCCAAAATAAAATAAAATAGTAATAATAGTAGGGGTGGCTGGGTAGTGGACAGAGCATTGACCCTTGAGCCAGGAGCACCCGGGGCCAAATCCAGCCTCAGACAACCAACGATCACCCTGCTATGCATCTCCAGGTAGGCCACCCAGCCCCATTTGCCCTGAACTCTCCCCCAATTAATAATAATAATAAATGTGCATCAGTCTTTGTTCCAAAACCAACAAATCTGTCATGGGTGGATCACATACCTTATGATAAGTCCATCGCAAAAGTTACTTTCATATTTTTCCAACATTGCCATTGCTAATCACAACTCCCTCCTTTCTTATTTCTCCACTACCATATACTATATTTCCTCTCTCCTTTCACTTTGACTCTGCTGTAGGGTAAATGAGTGGTGCAGCAGACAGATCCCTGGTCCTGGGCCCATACCATCCCTTAGGCCCAGCATCCACCTGGCCCTATGGTCCTGGACAGGCCTTCCAATCCCAGCCCCTTGCAAGAAGTTAAAAAGAAAATGTGTTATATCTGACCACTCTCCCCCCATGGTCCATCCTCTCCTCCATCACTCACATCCCCCCCTTCCCCCTACTCCCTCTCCTTCTTACTCCAGATGTCTATATCCCATTGAGCATATATGCTGTTTCCTCTCCTAGCCAACTCTGATGAGAGCAAAGGTTCCCTCATTCCCCCTTGCCTCCCCTCTTCCATATCATTGCAATAGCTCATTGTAATAAAGAAAAATATTATTATTAGAAATATCTTGGCCTATTCCCCCTCTCCTTTTTCTTTCTCCCATTACATTTCCCCTTTTTTCTATTGATTCCATTTTTTACACCATATTTTATCTTCAAATTCAGCTTTCTCCTGTGCTTCAACTATAAAAGCTCCCTCTACCTGCTCCATTAACTGAGAAGGTTCACGTGAGTATTATCAGTGTCATTTTTCTATACAGGAATACATACAGTTCATCATCATTATGTCCCTCATATTTTCCCCTTCTCCTCCACTCTCTATGTTTCACCTGAGTCCTGTATCTGAAGATCAAACCTTCAGTTCAGCTCTGGCCATTCCAAAAGTAACATTTGAAATTCCCCTGGTTCATTGAAAGTCCATCTTTTTCCCTGGAAGAGGACATTCAGCCTTGCTGGGTAGTTCATTCTTGGCTGCATTCTAAGCTCTTTTGTCTTCTGGTATATTATATTCCAAGCCCTACGAGCTTCCAATGTAGTTGCTGCTAAGTCTTGTGTGATCCTGACTGCAGCTCCACAATATTTGAACTGTGTCCTTCTGGCTGTTTCTAATATTTTCTCTTTTACTTGGGGGTTCTGGAACATGGCTATAATATTTCTAGGGCTTGGTTTTTTAGGATCTCTTTCTCGGGGGGATTGGTGGATTCTCTCCATTTCTATTTTGCCCTCTGCTTCTAGAATATCAGGGCAATTTTCCTGTAGTAATTCTTTGAAAATGATGTCAAGGCTCTTTTCCTGATCATGACTTTCAGGTATTCCAATATTTTAAAATTATTTTTCCTAAGTCTGTTTTCCATATCAGTTGTTTTTTCAATGAGATATTTCAGAGTTTTTCTAATTTTTCACTTTTTTGGTTTTGAACTATTGATTCCTGATTTCTGATAAATTCATCATTCTCCCTGAATTCTTTTCTTTGTCTGAAGGATTTGTTCTCCTCAGAGAGTTTTCTTATTTCTTTTTCCATCTGGACAATTTTGCTTTTTAAATCATTCTTTTCCTCAATAACTTTTTGAACTGTTTTATACATTTGACATAAGCTGGTTTTTAGCATGCTATTTTCTTCATCATTTTTTTGGATTTCCTTGACTAAGCTGCTGACTTCATTTTCATGGTTTTCCTGCATCTCTCTCATTTCTTTTCCCAGTTTTTCTTCTAACTCCCTCATTTGATTTTCAGTCTTTTTTGAGCTCTGTCCTAGCCTGAGCCCAATTTCTGTTTTTTTTCTTGTAGTCTTTAGGTGCAGGAGCTTGTGCTTCCTCATCTTTAGACTGAGTATTTTGATCCTTCTTGGGCTCATTTGCAAAATATTTCTCAATGGTCTTCCTCTTATTTCTCTGCTTGCTCATTTTCCCAGCCTGGGCCTGCTTTTGGGGTGCTTCCTGAGCTTTTGGGACACTCCCACAAGGATCTCAGTGTATGAGGCTCTGTCCTCCCTCCTGGTCTATGAATGACCATATGTGCCCCGCTCTGCTACAGGGCTGAGGTGGGGAGGACTTTGCTGTACTATGGGGGGGGGGGGGCTAGACTGCAATCAGGATCTGAATGTGGTCATAGCTCCAGAATCCTGTTCCAGAGGCAGAGGATAGAGCTCTGCAGTCTCTCTCCTTACTTCCCTCCTCCCTGGGCTCAATGGGCTCATGCCCTGGGGGTCCTGCTTACTGGCTTTGCCTGCTTCTGTTTCTGGATCTGAGCTGCAGAAAGACCATGCTGCTTGCTGCGTGCCCTGAGGGCTGGGCTCCATGTGCTCATTCTGGCAGAGGTCCCCTACTGTTCCTCCACTTTTTGCCAGGTGCTCTTCCGGGTGTAGCCCTGGAGACTCCCCCGCTCCTAGTGCCCTGGGGCTGCCTCCAGGAGACTGAATTTCCTTTGCTCTGGCAGGCCACCCCTCTGGCGGGCCACCTCTCCAACCCTGGGGAGCAGAGCCTTTCTGCTCTTTTCCAGGTTACTTTGAGTAGGAGAACTTCCTCTCTGGGTCCCTCTGTGGGTTCTGTCTCTCGAAATTTTAGTTAGAGTCCTGAGTTTATAAGTTTTATCAGAGAGAGCCTAAGACTTGATCCTTTCTTGTTGCCATCTTGGCTCTGCCTCCCCCCTTAGGTTTTTTCTTTCTCTTCACTTCTTTGGTTTTGAAAATCCTTTTTGAGCCCTTCCAAGATGTCATTTTGTATTTGAGATTAATTTATAAGCTCTTTGAAGGTTCATATGTAGGCATTTTGTCACTGCTTTCCTCTTCAGAGATGGTGTTTTTATCTTCTTTATCAGAATACTAGCTTTCTATGCTTAGTACTTCTTTGTTTTGGGTGGGGTTTTTTTGCTTACTTTGATAGTTAAACTTGCTTCCTGGGACATAAAGGGGATAATGTCAAGCTTTCTGTGTGGGTTCTGTTCCCTGGATTAATGCTTATATAGGGTGTTTCCTTTGTTTCATTTGTTAATGGTGCATTCCCTGAATTGAGGTAGCCCAAGTCCCCTCTTACACCAACATTCTCAGGGCTTGAATTTTCTCATCAGTGCTGGGGTTGAGTCTCTTACTTCTGTCCTGCTGCACTGTCAGCTTCATGAGCTTGGATCCATGCTGCACTTGAGATAAGAGTCTCCTGCTGCCTTTCCAGTTCTCCCATTTATGCTGGGTTCTACTCCTATTTTACCCTAGTGAGATAGACCTTTGTGAAAGTTTCTCCATGATATCTAGAATTGAGAAATAGCTTCACCCTTGTTTTTGTAGATTCCGTTGCTTTGGACTGTGTTTATAGACTTTATTAAAAGTTGTTTAGTGTTGGGAAAACTGGAAAATAGCATGGCAAAACGAGGCATAGATCCACAACTCACACCCTACACCAAATAAGGTAAAAATGGGTACAGAACTTAGACATAAAGAGTGAAAGCATTTATAAATTAATAAACCAAAATATATTCTTTCTATCTATCTATCTGATCTATGGAAAAGGGATACATTTATGAGCAAACAAGGATTAGAGCAGATTATAAACTGCAAAATGAATGATTCTGACTATAGAAAATTAAAAAGGTTTTGCACTAATAAAATCAATGCTGCCAAAATTAGAAGAAAAGCAGAAAACTGTTAAACAATTTTCACAAACAAGAGTTCTGATAAAGGTCTCATTTCTAAAATATATAAAGAATTGCATCAAATTTATAACGTCAAATATAATTCCCTAATTGATAAGTGGTCAAACGATACAAACAGAGAATTTTCAAATGAATAAATTAAAGCTGGGGTAGCTAGGAAGCACAGTGGATAGAGTACCAACCTTGGTGTCAGGAGTACCTGAATTCAAATCTGGCTGCAGACACTTAATAATTACCTCACTGTGGGACCTTGGGAAAGTCACTTAACCACATTTGCCTTGCAAAAACGTAAAAAAAGAAATTAAAGATATATATTGTATATATAATATATATATATAATCATGCAAAAAGATGCTACAAATTATTATTGATTAGAGAAATGCAAATTAAAACAATAATGAGGTATCATCGCACATCTATCATATTGGCCAAGATGAGAAAAAGGGAAGATGATCAATGTTGGAGAGGTTGTGTGAGGACTGGCAGATTGATGCATTGCTGGTGTAATTGTGAATGGATCGAAACTTTCTGGAGAGCAATATGGAACTGTGCCCAAAGAACAATGAAATTATTCATTTACTTCAATGCAGCAATTGTAGACCTATATCCAGAAGAAATTGTGTAAAATGTAAAAAATGTAAAAAGTTTTAGATGTTCCAAAATATTCATAGCAGCTCTTTTTGTAGTGGTAAAGAATAGGAAATTGAGGGCATGCCCATCAATTGGAGAATAGTTAAACAAGTTATGGTACATAAATACTATGGAATATTATTGTTATATTAGAAATAATAAATGGAGTGGGGACTTGTTCCCGTGATTCAGATTGCAACCTAGATATGCAATGTTTCTGTGTAGCTGTGGCAAAAAGAGCCACTTGCTGGCCAGATTTCTAGCTTTGGATTTTTGATTAAGCCTCTGATACAAGATCCATCATCAAGTCCATATTTTCAACCTCCTAGAGGGTTGCTAGAACTTAGAAATTTATAAGCACAGGCTCTGGTAATCTTGGTATACCAATAGTTATTCCATGAAGAGGTCATAAAAGGAAATAATAGTGCAGAATATATATTTATAGAGAGACAGAACAAGATCAGTTAATAAGTATTTATTAACTATCTACTCTATGCCAAGCACTAAGAGCTAGGGATACATACACAAGGATGCAAAATTGAACCCTGTCCTTAAAAAGCTTTTAGTCTGATGGGGAAGAGAAAAAGTATATATATATATGTATATATATATACATATATATATGTATATATATACATATATATATATATATATATATATATATATATATGTATATATATACATATATATATATATGTATGTATGTATGTATGTATGTATGTATGTATTTGTTATATACAAGTTGTGATCAAGATATACCAGGCAGTGAGTTGGTGCAGGAGTTAGAGCCCTCACCCTGAAAGAAGAAGCACTTGAGTTCAAAAGTGACCTCAGTAATTTTTTAGCTGTATGACTTTTGGCAAGTCACTTAACCCTGATTTTTTCATGTCCTAGGTTATTACCATTCATCCTGATATTTGACCACTAGTCCCAGATAGTTCTAGAGAAGAAAGTGAGACTGTTGAATTTACATAGCACGGTATCACTCAAATCCAATTCCAACTCGGGTTATAGAAGTTTAGTTCATGTTACACACATTGGCAGAAACAGGAGAACCATCAAGAAAAACAGGAAAATTAAACAAAACAAATAAAGTTCATTGGGATATTATATCTATCTATCTATCTATCTATCTATCTATCTATCTATCTATCCATCTATCTAACTATCTATCTATCTATCAACATATAAAGGTATTTACATCTACACAGACACATATTTCTTATTGGTTCTATAAAGGAACTTGAAAGGAAAATCTGATTTGCAGATAATTAAGAAAAATTGTAGATGTCATTCTCCTAACCCTGATCATTTCATATGAATGCACATTCCTATGTCTAGAAGGTTACCCTCATACAGTGCCATTCTGTCTGAGCTACAAATGTTTCCTGTGCCCTAGATTTCATGATTTAAGCTGCTTGAAATTTGTCTTAATTTTTCACATATGGGAATACTATCTCGACTTGAATGACTTTGAAAATAACTTTTCCTCTCCTCATTATACCCTAGTGCTTCTGGAAAATATCTATGTTTTTGTGAAGGGAAATTCCACTCAAAGTCCTACAGTGAATAACCTCTCTTTGAAATTCTCATGCATGAATAGAGTTTTAATAATTAATCTTGTCCATTCTTTGCTATTGCCTTGTCTTTTTTAATTTTTTCTTCCTCTTTATCATTCCTTTCTTGTCTTGTATGTACTGTACTCACAGAGGTACTCACATTAATCAGAAGTTTAAGTTTCAAATAATTCATACCTGAGAGTGTTGGGGGCTGTAAAATTAATCCTAGAATTTCTTAGCAGGAGATGGAATTCTCTGAGCAGTGTGAAATGAAAAATGACTGGAACTTGACCATAAAAGTGGGGAAGTTCTTTGATATGGTGGTGGCACTGGCACAGACTGTAAAGGATATCCTTTTTGATCTAGAAAGGCCCAAAATTGCCAGGTAATATAGGTACAGCAGTTCAGGTTCCAAAGTTTCAAAGTAGAACCTATTAGGACAAAGATGTTTCCCTGACTATAAACCCATTTCCAGAAGAGACAGAAAGGAAAAAGGTTTAAATTCTTCAATAATTTTCAAAAACCAAAAACAATTGTCTAAAATAAAAGAGAAATTCTCAGTTTCAGGTGATGAATTATCTGTATTATGGCCTTTTAAGTTTGCTTCTGGAAGAATAAATTTTCTTCTTCAGACAACCTACTCATTAAACTAAGATAAGCATAGTTATTGTGCATCAAAATGTTGAGCAAAATTGAGAAGGAGGCAAAGATTGTTTTTGATTAATTCGTACCAAATATTTTTGTAGAGACTGATTTTATAATTAAAATATGGGAATATTAATAACAATTCTTAGCATGTATATAGTACTTTGTGGTTTTAAAGTTCTATAAACGTTTATCTCATTCTATCCTCATGATAACCATAGGATGTAGATACTATTTTTGGATACCATTTTACAGATGAGGAAACTGAGGCAGACAGCATTTAAGTGACTTGTCCAGTATTGTATCATAATTGCCTAAGTCAGAATTTGAACTCAACTATTCCTGACTCTAGATCTGGTGTTCTATTATGACACCTGGGTGTCTAATATTCAACATTGCTTTTCATAGTAATAATTCATATTTTTATACTTTTAAATATGTGAACTGCTTGTGACTCACGTTATATAAGTTTAGTTCATCCCTCCTTTACCAAAGAAACTGGGGCTTAGAGAAGAGGCTTCCTTAAGTTTAATCAGCTATCAAATGGAATGCCACAACTTAATCACAGGCCCTCTGATATCATAACTTTATCTAGTGATCATGCCACTACTCCCACTTACAATTTCAACCACAATTTCAAGATAAGAAAGTTTCTCTTTCAGGTTTGATAGAACATGTCTCTATTCAAATAACTACAATAATAATAATTATTATTATAAAATCACAACAATACTAAATACACCCCATTAAGATTTGCTAAATACTTGATATTGCTTTCTTATTTTCTTCCCAAAACAAACATGCAAAGTAAGTGTTATTTATTATACCAGTTTTACAGATGAAGAAACCAAGTTTGAGAAAAGTTCAGCAACTTACCTAGAGTCACATTACTAATATCTTTTATAGGAAGTTTAAACAAATGTATTGGTATTCCTTCAAGCATCCCAATTTCCAAGCTCCTCCATCTACTCAATTCCTGGGACCTATTCCTTTAGTCTGCCTCAGCTTGTGCCTCTGCACAGATTTGATTATACCTCAAATCTTTCCATCATCTTTTTCTTCCAGGATCTTGAATTCTTCAGTTGCTTTATTTGATTATAATCTCTTTTCATTTCATCTTTCCTTATGTCTTATGATTCCTAAAGTTATTTGTTCTCATCATGACTATCAATGCTTCAATGTTTCATTTCCATCCTAGGCCATAAAAGACATACATAACTACTTAAAAGTATTTTATCTATCTCTTGGTGAACCAATTCATTTTCACATCCTTCTCTATACTTGAATATTCTCTCTTATTACCCTATCACCAATTGGCCTTGAAAATATCTGAATTTGGATTATTCATACCAATTGCTTTTTTAAAACTTAGATTCATATGTGATTGAATTGAGCTGGAGAAAATAATGAAACGATTGATTGGGTTCATGACGGATTTATGGTCCATAAATGGAAGGATCCCTCACTCCATTAATAGCCGGCTTTTAAGGTTAATTTATTTTCTATTCTATTCTATTCTATTCTATTCTATTCTATTCTATTCTATTCTATTCTATTCTATTCACAACAGTCTCTCCTAAAGCATTTAATCCTTTCTTAGGCTTCCAATTAGCTCCTGTCCTGATTATCTTGGCCTTACCTCACCTCATACTACATCCAAAAAATAAGGTCCATTTGCCAAGGGCTCTCTCAGAAGCCATATCATATCTCTCCAAATGATTAGCAGAATTACATATCTAACTCTCATTTCTCTTCAATGTTTTTGTACATCTCTAATGGGATGACTAATTTACATGCAAAACAACATACTCAAAATAGTATTCTTTCCTCTACCTATTTCCAAAGTTTTCTCTTCCCCAAATTCCTTTTACTATTGTATCACCATTTCACTATCAGTCAGTCATATTTGTAAACTACATCAAATTCT
This sequence comes from Macrotis lagotis, assembly GCF_037893015.1. Lineage (NCBI taxonomy): Eukaryota > Metazoa > Chordata > Mammalia > Peramelemorphia > Peramelidae > Macrotis > Macrotis lagotis. Next base: position 596,928,173 of record NC_133658.1, on the reverse strand, counting down.
TATTTATGCACAAATTACATGTCCAGTCTAGGAGATACTAAGTAAAAATTGTTCTTTTCATAGTCAAGTCTGTTTATTTCTATTTTCACAATATCTCTTATCTTATGTCCTTTTATTTCCACCACTCACATTACTACAACTCTATTAAGTCTTTATTGTCTGACATCTTGACTAAGACAATAATGTTCTGTTTATTTATCCTTTCTTAAATCTCTTTCCCACTACAAATTCAACCTCCATTTAGTTAATATGATGATCTTCTTAAAGTGAGTTTTGGTGATTTTTTTTCTCCTCTCCACTCCTCCCTGCATTGCCTTCACTATGTTCTTACTCAGTAAAAGACAACTGCTTCTAATTATCTACAAGGTCAAATGAAATTCTCTTTTTAGGACTTAAGAGTCTTTAAAACTTAACTTGTAACTGATTTCTAATCTTCTTATGCTTCATCTCTCAACCTCTCTCAAGCCCCCCACCCCAAAAAAATCATATACTTTTATGATGATTGTACCAGTTTCCTGATCTTTCTTGAACATACTATGCCATCCTATTGCTTCATTCCTTTTCAATGTATGTCCCCTAGACCTGAAGTTTTCATTCTTCTAACCCCCATTTCTGAGAAGCTATAACTGCCATCAAAGTTCAGCTCAAACCTTATGTTTGAGCCTAGTCCTTCATCCCCAAAACTTATGTATTCTTCTATATATATTTATCTATCTAGAAATTACATGGTGATTTCCATGTTGCCTTTCCCAATTGAATACAAGCTGTTTAGCACCTTCTTTTTATTTTTTTAAATCTCTAATATTGGGGTGGCTATGTGGCACAGTGGATAGAGCACCAGTCCTGGAGTCAGGAGTACCTGAGTTCAAATCCAGCCTCAGACACTTAATAATTACCTAGGTGTGTGGCCTTGGGCAAGCCACTTAACCCTATTGCCTTGCAAAAACCTAAAGAAATCTCTAATGTTTAGTTCAATGCTAGTATATGTAGTAAATACTTATTAAATACTTATTTATGAACTGATTAAAGTATTTGAGGTAAAATTAAAATTTAGGTTTTCTTTACTACAAGTTTATTTCTAACATCTCTATGAGAAAAAAAAATCCTTTCACCCATTGACACACACCAAAACACTATTTGAATAAGAGATCATCTAAAATGAACTTTAAATGTCATCATACTTATCTCCCTCATTTTAACAATTGAGAAAATAGAGGTCCAAAGAAAACTGTCATTTTGCCCATGGTAATAATAGCCCCCGACTCCAAATCTATTTTCTTTTTATAATTCTATTTCCTACTTTATTTTTGATGTACTTATATCTTTTCACCTGCTAGCCATATTTGCCTTTCTTCTGTGAGACAGCTGACATTTATAACTTTGTCTTCAGTGCATGAAATTCTCCATTTTTGCCCACTACTTGTACTGTTACATCATCCTCCTTCCTCCTTTCTCAATAGAAAGAAGATTATAATTGGAATGAAAACTAGTTGACCATCCCCAAAAGTGAGATCTTGTGAGGATGATTGTACACATTAAGTATTGAGGATAAAAGACTGGGTAAAAGGGACTTCTGGGGCAGAACAAAGATGACAGCTTGAAGTTAGCATGCTCCCAAAGCTTTTCCAAAAAATATTAAATGAAGCCTCTACACAGACAATGAAGCTGCAGATCCCACCAAAAAAGAGACTGAAATAAGTTTTCAACTACAGACATTGTGAAGGATCTTCACTGAAGATCTTTCTATTCCAGGGAAAAGGGGAAATAAAGCCTGATAGGCAGTAGAGAGGAAAGTCTTCAGGAGGCTTGCAGCTACAGTTCAATCCAGGCAGCTAGCAGAAGAATAGGTCCCTCCAGCTAGAGAGGAAGCCATGAGGAGAATATGAATTGGTCATCAGTCAAGAAAGACTTCCTTGAAGAAATCAGGAAGGAGCTTAAAAATCAATTGGAAAAATGGGGAAAAGAAACTCAAGAGAAAATTAGCACATTACATGAGAAAACTAACATCTTGCAACAAGAAAACAAATTCTTGAAAAATATAATTGGACAAATATAAAATGAGAATAATTCTCCTAGATCCTCAATTGGGCAAATGCAAAAAGAAAATAATTTTCTCAAAACTACACTTGGGCAACTGGAAAACTCCTTCAAAAATAGAATTGACCAATTGGAAAAGGAGTTGCAAAAGGAAATGAAGAAAATTTTTCTCTAAATAAAAGAATATAATCTTTGGAAACTAATGATTCATGAGAAGACAAGATTCTGTTAAACAAAAGCCAAAGATTGAAAAAATAGAAGAAAATATAAAATAACTTTTCAGCAAAACCACTGTTGAGAATAGATTGGGAAGAGACATCCTTAATGTTATAAGATTTAGTGATGGAAAACAGCCCGGATATAATGTTATCAGAGGGCAAAATAGTTATTGAAAGAATGCATTGATCACCTCTGGAAAGGTATCCTCAAATGAAAACACCAAGAAATATTGTGTCCAAATTCCAGGACTATGAAATAAAAGAGAAAATCCTGCAAGCAGTCAGAAAGAAACAATTTAAACACAAAGAAGCCACAGTAAAGATTACACAGGACCTGGCTGCATCAACATTAAAGGATTGAAGGGCCCAGAAATGTGATATTATGAAGAGCAAGGGAGCTAGGAATGCAGTAAAGCATCCACTATCCTGCAAAACTGAGCTTTCTCTTTCAGGGGAAAATCTGGACAATTAATGAAATGGGAGACTTCTTTCATATCTTGATGAAAAGACCAGAGTTAAATAGAAAATCACCTGGGAGAAAGATTCTCATAACTCTTGAAGTTTGTAACTATACTATATGCTTACCCAAAAGTGATAGACAATCATGTCTTTTCTGTTACTCAGATAGAATGATTTAAAAACAATGATTCTTTTAAAAAGGGATCAGTAAAGAGATAGGAGAATGGAGGAGAATTAATGGGGATAAATATCATTACATTATGAGGCACAAAGGGCCTATTACAATAGAGGGGAAGAAGGAAGGAGGTGAGAGCCACTGGAATCTTACTCTCCTCAGATCTGGTTTAAAATTAACATACATACATAGTCAAGCTAGGAAACTTACTTTACTTATCAAATATTAAAAGGGGAAAGCAGAGGAGGGAAGCAAAAGGTAACTAACAGAAGGAAGGCAATGAAGAAGGGGCAAAGGGAAATGGGAAAGAAAGGGGAGGGGTTTGGTTATAAGGGAGTGAATGCACTGAAGTTGGTGGTATTCAGAAACAAAATACTGGGGATTATGGAAAAAGTGAAAAAAAGAGGAAAAACAGAGGGAAGATAGCATAGAGGGCAATAAAGAGTTAGTAATTATAACTTTGAATGTGAATAGGATGAATTCTCCCTTAAAATGTAAGTGAAAAGCAGAGTAGATTAAAAACCAGAATGTTTAAATATGCTGCTCATTTGACCAGAGAGATAAATATAGAGTAAATGAAAAAGGTTGGAACAAAATATATTTTGCTTCAGCTGAAATGAAAAAGCAGGGGTAGCAACCCTTATCTAAGACAAATGAGCTGCAAATATAGATATCCTTAAAAGAGATAAGGAAGGAAACTATATCCTCCTAAAAGATACCATATTCAATAAAGTAATTTAAATACTAAATATATATGCAACCAGTAGTATAGCATCCAAATTCTTAGAGGCAATTTAAATGAGTTTCAGGGAGACAGCAAAACTCTACTGTGGGAGACCTGAACTTCACACTCTCAGATTTAGATAAATCTAATCATAAAATAAACAAGAAGGAAGGTAAGGAGGTAAATAGACTGCTAGAAATCCTAGACATGGGGTTCCTAGGTGGCGAAATTGGATAGAGCACCAGCCAAGGAGTCAGGAGTACTTGAGTTTAAATCCAGCCTCAGACACTTAATAATTACCTAGCTGTGTACCCTTGGGCAAGCCACTTAAAACCATTGCCTTACAAAAAAACTAAAAAAAAGAGACAAAACCTAGACATGATAGACTTATGGAAAAAATTAAATGGGGATAGAAAGGGATATACTTTTTTTTTTACTAGATGGCATTTAAACAAAAATTGATCATGTACTAGGGAATAAAAACCTAATAATCAATTGTAGAAGGGCAGAAATAGTGAATACATATAATAAAAATGTCAACTCTCCCAAATTAAATTACTTGTTTAGTGCCCTACCAATTAAAATTCCAAAATATTACTTTAATGAGTTAGAAAAAATGTAAGCAAATTCATATGGAGAAATTAAAAGTCGAGAATTTCCAGGGATTTAATGAAAAAAGTGCAAAAGAACATGGCTTGGCCCTACCAGATCTAAAATCATATTTTTTCTACCTATCTCATTTATCTATTTTTTGAAAAAATAGAAATAATTTATTTACTTTTAATTTTTACAATTTTCCCCCTAATCTTGCTTCCCTCCCTCCACCCACCCACAGAAGGGAGTCTGTTAGTTTTACAATGTTTCCATGGTATATATTGATCTAAGTGGAATGTGATGAGAGAGAAATCATATCCTTAAGGAAGAAACATAAATCATAAGGGACAGCAAAATTACATAATAAGATTTTTAAATTAAAGGTATCAGACTTTAGTCTTTGTTTAAATGCCACAATTCTTTCTCTGGATACAAATGTTACTCTCCATATAACCCCAAATTGTGCCTGATTGATGTACTGATGGAATGAGAAAGTTCATTAAGTTTGATCATTACCCCTATGTTGTTGTTAGGATGTACAATGCTCTTCTGGTTCTGTTCATCTTGTTCACAATAAATTCATGTAAATCCTTCCAGGCTTCCCTGAATTCCCATCCCTCCTTGTTTATCGTTTCTTTTTTATTTATACATCACCAAAATATTCTTGTTTAAGACTAAAATTGTATTATAAAACATCAGTCATCTAAACTGTCTGGTATTGGCTAAGAAATAGCATGGCGGATTAGTGGAATAGACTAGGTGCAGTAGTAGGAAATGATTATAGTAATCTGCTGTTTGATAAACCCAAAGAGTCTAGCTATTGGGATAAAAACTCTCTCTTTGGTAAAAAAAAAAAAAAAAAACTTATGGGAAAATTGAAAATTATTATGGCAGAAACTTTGATTAGATGAACACCTCACACCCTATACTAAGATAAGATCAAAATGGATACAGGATTTAGAAATAAAAATATTATAAGCAAACTAGGAGATCAAGGAATAGTTCACCTGTCAGATCTTTGGAAAGAGAAGTAGTTAATGACCAAGGAAGAGATGGAGAACATCATTAAAAACAAACTAGACTATTTTGATTACATTAAATTAAAAAGCTTTTGCACAGATAAAACCATTATAACAAAAATCAAACAAAATGCAGTAAATTGGAAAACAATTTTTGCAATTAGCTTTTCTTTTCTTTTCTTTTCTTTTCTTTTCTTTTCTTTTCTTTTCTTTTCTTTTCTTTTCTTTTCTTTTCTTTTCTTTTCTTTTCTTTTATTAGGTTTTTGCAAGGCAAACAGGGTTGCCCAAGGACACACAGCTAGGTAATTATTAAGTGTGTGAGACCAGATTTGAACATAGGTACTCCTGACTCCAGGGCTGGTGCTTTATCCACTATGCCACCTAGCTGCCCCTAATTAGCTTTTCTGACAAATGATTCATTTCTAAAATATACAGCAAACAGTCAAATTAAAAAAAAACCTATTCCCCAATTGACAAATGGTCAAATGATATGCAAAGGCAATTTACAGATGAGGAAATCAAAGTGATCCATGGTCATAATAAAAATTCTTCTAAATCACTTCTTATTATCTAATTAAATGCAAATTAAAGCATGTCTGAGATACCACCTCACACCTTTCAGACTCTCCAATATGACCAGAAAGGACAATGATAAATGTCTGAAGGGATGTGGGAAATCTGGGACACTAATACATTATTGGTGGATCTGTGAATTTGTCCAACCTTTCTGGAGAGCAATTTGGAATTATGCCCAAACAGCAATAAATTGTGCACATCCTTTGATCCAGCAATACCACTACTGGGTCTATACCCTGAAAAGATTATGAAAAAGGGTAAAAAACATCACTTATACAAAAGTATTCATAGCAGCACAGTTCATGGTGGCAAAGAATTCAAAATTAATTGAATGTCCAATTGGAGAATGGCTTAACAAACTGACATATATGTATGTGATGAAATATTATTATTCTATTAGAAACCAGGAGGGTTGGGAATTCAGGGAAGCCTGGAAGGATTTGCATGAACTGATGCTGAACAAGATGAGCAGAACCAGAAGAATTATGCACCCTAACAGCAACATGAGGGTGATGATCAAACTTAGTGGAGGTGCTCATTCCATCTATGCAACAATCAGGCACAATTTTGGGTTGTCTGCCATGGAGAATACTATCTGTGTCCAGAAAATCAATTGTGGAATTTGAATAAAGACCAAAGACTATTACCTTAAATTTCAGAGGAAAAAAACTTATCTTATTATGCAGGTTTGCTATCTCTTATACTTTATTTTCCTTCCTTAAGGATATTATTTCTTTCTCATCACATTCAACTTAGATCATTGTTTACCATGGAAGCAATGTAAAACTAACAGACAGCTTTCTGTGTGGGGTGGGAAGAGGGAAGCAAGAAATTATGAATTCAAAATAAATTAAATCTTTCTTTTATTATATATACATATAATGCATATATATATATATATATGTATGTATAAATAAACTCAGGACACTACTCCCTTTATCCTGGATGCAGAGCTCAATAATGAAAATGAACCAAAATATTAAAAGAAGGCTATTGACAGAAATCTACAATGAAGATAGAGATGATTAAAATTCTATTTTAGAAGAAAGCAGTAAAAAATTGCCTATATCAAAGTTTCAAAGTAGTGTATTTATTAAACTAAAATCCAAACCATAGAAAAAGTTAAAAAAAAGAATTTAAAAACCAAAGAAGAGAGGAAGAAGGAAAATGGAAAAAAGAAATGAGAGTCATGCAGGAAAATTATTAAAAATAGACCAAATAAATGAATTCCTTTAAAAGTAAGAATAACCACGTGGTAAAAGAATAGCTCTTCAAAATATTAAAATCAACCATCTGGAAAAGAAATGAAACTCATCTCAAACTCAAATTGACCAACTGGAAGGTGAGTGCAGTTCAGCATGAATCAAAATTAGCCAGATGGAAAAGGAAACACAATAGTTAACCAAAGAAATAAAACTGTAAAAATTAGAATTGGGCAAATAGAAACTACTGATTGTATGAGACACCAAGATTCTATCAAACATAATCAAATCACTGAAAAAAATTGAAGAAAACATAAAGTACCTTTTAGAAAATACAAACAAACAAAAATAGATCCAAGAGAGGTAATTTATGAATTATTGGACCACCAGAAATCCTAGATCAAAAAAAGGAGCCTGAAAAATATCTTTCAGGAAAGTATGAGGGGAAAACTCTCCCAAAATACTAGATCAAGATAAAAAAAAATCACCATTGAAAAATCTCCAAAAGGAGACCCCCCAGGATAAAAATTCTAAGGATTAACATCACCAAATTCCAGAATTCTCAAATAAAGATGAAAGTATTTCAAGTAGCCAACAAGAATCAAATTAAAAAGAAAGTAATCATAATCTGAATTATGGAGGACTTGTAACCTTCAACCTTAAAGAATCAGATTGCCTAGAATATGGTATTTCAGAGATCAAAGGATCTTGGATTACAACCAAGAATTTACTATTCTGCAAAATCCAGCATATTCTATTAGGTGAAAAGATGAATCTTCCGTGAAATATAGGACTTCTAAAATTACATGATTAAATGACAAAAACTGAACAGAGAATTAGATCGTCAAAAACAATAATGAAGGGATGCATGAAAAGGTAAACAGAAAGAAAAATAAAAAAATGTTAATCAAGAACCTTAAATGTATAGAACCCTACAAGGAAAGATAACTCTTGAGAAATGTATTTCTCTTAGCATAGTTACAGAGTTGAATATAGATGAAGAGACTGTAGGTTATAGGTATGGTTGTTTCTTGTCCTCCTTTATTGCAAAAGAGCAAAAAGACTTCTCCATGATTGAGATAAATTTGAGGACTTCCGACTAAGACTGATCAGAACAATATAAACTCAGTGTGCCCTACCACAAGTTGTGCACAAATGGTCTAGGTGAAAAGCTGGGGTAGTTATGCTAAACTTATATTTAAATATTTCTTTGACCTACTGTAATTCTGCCTTGCTCACACAGCTGAGGACCTATTCTGCTGAGGGTATTATCCTAAAATGGACAGTCCCATGCCAGGGTCCCCCATACTTGACAATCAATTGTAAAGTCCTTAAGAGAGATTTTCAGAATGTGACATTTCTTGGCAGTCTTAGAGATCTTATACTTAACTAGATACATAGAGATTTATAGTAACATAGGGGCAGAGATTTGGAACCTACTTAGAAAGATTGGACATAAAGAGATTAAGAAATTATTTTATCTTAATCCACACTTTAGTGTTCAAGTGCATTGGTTGGGTAGTGTGTAAGACAGTGTGGGGAGAGTGTGTAAGAGATAGTTTCTGATATATTAGTTGGAGAGGACTGTAGAGCTGTGCTTGGAGTACTTTGAGTATACTTAGAGGAACTGGAAATTAAAACACCATGAACAGATTTTTTTGATTCTTTGCTTTGTCTACAATTGAAGGAAGTATGCTTGGGATGGGGTACAAATGGTTCATGAAATGATTTGGCTTTGCATGATGTTTGGGTCACGAGGAGTGTCAATGGAGAGCACTTGAAAAGGGGGTAAGGTATGAAGTGATTAAAATTTGAGGTGATTTTTGAAATTTGAAAAGTGCATTTCTAATGAGACAGAAAAGGGAAGAATACTTAGTAAACATGAGATAATGCTGCTTATCCATTAATCAAACAATCAATCAAATGTACCTTTGATGTAAGTACAAAACAGGGTTAAAACAATAAAAACATTAAAAAGGAGAAGGCTAGGTATCCGTGGATAAATAATACCAGGTGAGAGGCAAAAGACCTATCATAGTATCGGAAAAGAATGGAGTGTGTGAACAATGAGCAAATCTTACTCAATAGATTTGGTCCAGAGAGGGAATAGCATACTTTCCCAGTTGGATTTCAAAAGTTAGACTGCCATATAGGGAAATGGGGGTAAAGGGAAAGAAAAGGGAACAAGGGATTGATGAAAGGGTACGTGAAAGTAAAAGTGAAAGTTAAAATTTAAAAGAAAATTTAAGGGGAAAGGGAGCAAAACATTGGTAAGGAAGAATAAGAGAAAAGTAAAGAGAAAAGTGTAAATTTAAGAAGATCACATAGAGGAATATTAAGAATTAGTAATCTTGGAAAGCTAGATGATGCAGTGGATAGAGCACTGGCCCTGGAGTCAGGAGGACCTGAGTTCAAATTTGACCTCAGACACTTAATAATTACCTAGTGGTGTGGCCTTGGGCAAGTCACTTAATGCCATTGCCTTGCAAAAACATTAGAAAAAAGAATTAGTAATCTTAACTATAAATGTGAGTGGAATGAACTGTCCCATAAAACCAATGTGGATAGCATAATGGATTAAATATCAGAATCTTCCAATATGTTGATCAAAAGAAACACATTTGAAGTAGAGAGATACACAGGACAAAGGTAAAAGGCTGAAGCAAAATATTTTATACTTTAGGGGAAGTAAAAAAGTCAGAAATAACAATCCTGTTCTCAGACAAAGCAAAAACAAAAATAGATTTCATTAAAAGGGATAAGAAAGAAAACTACAGCTTCTTAAAAGGCATCATATACAATGCAGTTATATCATTATTAAACATATAGCATCAAGTGGTCCAAATTCTTAGAGAAGATTAATGAATTGCAAGGAGACAGAGAGAGCATAGCTTTAATAATGTGAGATCTCAATCTCCCTCTCTCAGAATTAGATAAATATAATCATAAAATAAACAAGAAGGAAGTTAAGAAGGTGAATAAAATCTTAGAAAACTTAGTTATATTAGATTTTGGACAAAATTAAATGGGGATAGAAAAGATTATATCTTTTTCTCTGTAGCTCATTGTACCAATACCAAGATTAACCATCTACTAGGTGCAAAAAAACCTTACAATAAAATGCAGAAAAAACAGAAATAATAAATACACATTTTTCAGATTATGATGTTATAAAAATTACATGCAGTAAAGAATCATGAAAAAATAAACTAAAAATTAATTGGAAACTAACTAGCTTAAATTTTTAAATAAGGATTGTATCAAACAACAAATCATAGAAATATTCTATATTTCTTCCTAGAAAATAATAACAATGAGATATCCTACCAAAATTTAAGGAATGCAGTCAAAGCAGTTTTAATGGGAAATTGTATATCTCTAAATGCTTATGTGAATAAGATAGAGAAAGGACAAGATTGGTGAATTGGGTATGCAACTTAAAAATTGGAAAAAGTACAAATTAAAGGTCCCCAAAATAATTAGCAAATCAGAAATTCTGCAAATCTAAGGAGAGATTAATAAAATGTAAAGCAAGGAAATCATTGAGCTAATAAATAAAGCTGAGTTGGTTTTATGAAAAAAAACAATAGGTAGATAAACCTTATTTAAAAAAAAGAAAGAAGAAAACCAAATTGCCATATCAAAAATGGAAAGAGTAAACTCACCACCAATGAGGAGGATATTACAGAGATAATTTGGAGTTATTTTGCTCACATGTATGCCAATAAATTTGATAACCTGAGTGAAATGGATAGATATCTACAAAAAGACAAACTACCCAGATTAACAGAAAGGAAATACAATATTTCAATAACCCCATTTCAGCAACAGAAATTGAAGAAACTATCAATAAACTCCTTAAAGAAATAATCTCCAGGTCTAGATGGATTTACAAGTGAATTCTACTAAATATGTAAGGATCAATTAATTTCAGTTCTTTATGCAACCAATTTGAAAAATATAGGAGAAAAATTTCTGACAAATAATTTTATTATACCAATATGGTGTCAACTCAGCCTAAGAAAATCATAGACCAATCTCCCTAATGATCATTGATGCAGAACTCAAATAAAATTTCAGCAAAGAGATTATAGGAAATTATTGCTAGGATAATATTCCATGATCAAGTAGAATTTTTAATAGGTAGACAGAAATGGCCCAATATTCAGAAAACACTCAACATCATTGGACATATTGGTAACAGAGCCAATAAAATCTTATGATTATCTCAATAGATCCTGTAAAAGCCTTTGATAAAATATAAGATTTATTCCTTAAAAAACACTAGAGTATAGGAAGAAATTGAGTTTTCCTTAAAATAATAAACAGTATCTATCTAAAACAATCAATAAATTTTATGTTATGTGTTCAATTATTTTTCCGATTTTTTGCATATCCAAATTTTTGTGATTCCATTTGAAGTTTTCTTGGCAAAGACACTGCAATTATATATATACTATATATATATATTTATATACATACATATATATGTATGCATATATATGTATATAAAAGAACTCTAAAAATGAAAACATGACAGCTATAATAATCCATCTTATTATTATTTGTAGCTTAGAAATGAGCTGTCTTTTGTATAATGCAATTTATATATATAAATATATATGTATATATGTATGCATATATGTATATTTATATATTAAAGAACTCTATAAATGACAGCTATAATAATCCATCTTATTATTATTTGTAGCTTAGAAATGAGCTGTCTTTTGTATAATACTGGAGCTTCTCTTCATTTCCAGAACATTTTATAGGTGAAGAAACTGAAGTATGCAGGGTTGAGTGTATTGCCCAGGATTACATAGCTACTAAGTGTCTTAGTCCAGATTAGAACTCAGTGAAGGGAGTCTTCCTGACTTCAAGACCAGTGTTCCATTCGCTGGGCTAAGAAATCCTGCTCCCTGTTCCACCCCAGGTTCCCTAGCTGATGAGATTTGGCTCTTTGTGACAATATGGATTTTTTTTAAGTGTTAGGGTTTTTTAACCAAATTTTTAAAGTACTCATATTAATATGCCCCATTTAGAACAACTTAGAAGATAAATTCCTCGTGAAAATGATGAGCATCATTTGAAGATAGAGATCTGAACAGGGAAAATTACTAACAAAGTGAGAGTTGAAAAGCAAAAAGCAGGGCCTGCTGGTGGGGAGATGGGACAGTGTCAATGTGATAATGAGGAAGGTTCAATGACTTGTGCAATCTGTTGATATTGGTAGAAGGAGAGAGCTGAGAATTAAGTCACAAAGCAAGCAGAGCAATGTTGGGGGAGAGAGAGAGAGAGAGAGAGAGAGAGAGAGAGAGAGAGAGAGAGAGAGAGAGAGAGAGAGATTTTGCACTGATTCATGAGAAAAACAAATACTGTCTAAATAATAGCCTGCCACAAGTACAGGATTCTGAAGGGAGGATTGTTCCCTTGGACCTCAAATAAATGTTTTATTTCTGTTAAATATAAAACAATAATAAAAATAAAATAAAAGCTTCATGTTTAATCCTCATATGAAAGTCAGTCAGCAAATATTTATTAAAAACCTTCTCTATGTGAAACATTTAAGTGTCAGGCTTAGAATCAAGAAGATCTGAATCCAAATTCAGCCTCAGACACTTACTGGGCAAGTTACTTTACTTTCATTTTCCTCAGTTTTCTCAACTGTAAAAAAAAAAGTAGATAATAATAGTAGAATAACTTTTAGGATTGTCGTATGGATCAAATAAAATATATCTAAGGAGACTTCAGAGTAGATGCAATTTTTAATTCCCTTCTTACTTCCCCTACTATTGGACACTAGTAGGGCACAGGTGAGCCACACTCTTCAATCCAGTGACATTGGCATTTCTCTGATGTCATGAATGAGACACTCCATTCATTGGCTCAGGGCATTTTCTCTGACTCACCCCACTGCCATATCTAGAATATTCTTCTTCCTCATTAATGCCTCCTGGCTTCCCTAATTTGTTTTAAGTCCCAATAGACTCTAATCAAAAGAAAGCCTTTTCCAACCCTCTTAATTCTAGTGTCTTCCTCTCTTAGTTTTTTCTGTTTGTCCTATGTATGGCATGTTTTTACACATTTGCTTATTATCACTCTCCAATCTCTATTTCTCCTCTGTCATCCCATTAGATAGTGAGCTTGTTGAAAGCAAGGACTGTCTTGTAACTTTTCATTTCATGGGTCCTTAGTACCATGTCCTAGCAAATAGTGAACACTTAATAAATGTTTATTTATTGATTTAATGAAATTAATATAATGAATTTACAGATAAATAAAAATGCTAAAAAATTTTTCAAAATGCATAAGATGTTCCCAAGATAGTGTGGTCTAGTATATACATATCTATATGTCTACATGTATAAACATGTATGTATGCATGTGTATATATAATACACACATTATATATTCATGCATGCATTTACATATACATATGTGTATAAATATGTGCGTGTGTAAGTATATATACAGCAGAACCATGGTTTATGAATTTAATACATTCCATGATTCTTTTTGTCATGTGATTTTGTTCATATTGTGAAGTGAATTTTCCCATAGGAAATAATGTGAAGTCAGATGATCAGTACCATATTCCCTGAAATATTCACATAATATAATTATTATAATTTTAAGTAAGTTTTTGTTCCTAATGCACCTGGAATACAATACCAATTATAAGTATACAATATAAAGTGAAAATAAAACAAATTTACTTGCACTTTACCTTTGAGAAGAGTCAGGGCTAGTGAGAGGAAGATGAGAGGGAGGAGGAAGCGTTGTTGATTAGAAGGAGAATCTCCTTTCAAAAGAGCATTGGGGATTTCAACATTGGGAGTTTTATTTTCTTTTCATTCTTTTTTCTTTTTCTTTTTTTGCAAAGCAATGGTATTAAATAACCTGTCCTAGGTGACACAGATAGGTAACTATTAAGAATTTGAAGTAGGATTTGAACTCAGGTCCTCCCAACTCCAGTGCCAGTGATGTATATGATGTACCACCTAGCTTCCCCTCTTATGTTACTCACACTAAAAGTAGGACTAACCCTACTGCCTTCACTTATTTTTCATTTTTTAGATTCACTTGCATGTTTGACTCACTGATTTTGTTTTTTTGGGTTTTTTTTTTGCTTTGTATCAGCTTCTGAGTGAATTGGAGAATGGAGTTACTTGAAACAGACAGACTAATTGGAAGATTGCATGCAACTGATCAGGTAAGAGGTAATGAGGACATGAGGAAAGGGGATAATTGTGAATAGTGAGAAGAGGCTATCCATGGAGATAGTACTGAAGTAGAAATAGACGATGTGTTTTGAGTCAGGTTCCTTTGTTTGACATCAGAATGGAAAAAAAATTGCCCTAATTGAGCATGAGCAGTTCAAGTTCTAGCATGATGTTCATACTGTGAATTTTGGTTCGTCTTGCAAGACAAATTTTGCAAAAAATTTTTCCTTATCCAGAAAACCATATATAAACCAGGTTCCTTAAAAATCAAGGTTCTATGGCATATATATATATATATATATATATATATATATATATATATATGTACATATATTTATATACACATATTTTACATATACACATATAAAACATGTATATGCGTATATATTTATATTTATTTACAAACACAAACTATATATGTATGTATATATATTCTTTTGTGTGAGATTCTAGAACCATTTCATATAAAATTGAGGTTTTTGCTTTAATGATTGTTAAATTATCTTGAAAATCGTATTTATTCATTTCTGAATTCAATAAATATTCTTAAACATCTGATATATATATATTATATATATATATATATGTATATTTATAGCTAAGGACTAGGTGTCAGGTAAAATATAGTGAGAAATAAAATTTATGTTTATCATTAAACAGAATTATAGGATTTTAAGGGTGCTGGTGAGAGATCATCTAGGAAAAACCTTTATTTTGTGAATTTTCTCAACAATTGACAAATGATTATTCAGTGGACTTTAAAGTTAAACTTAGATGACATAATTGCCTGTGGTAAGCTGTCTTCCTTTTGCTTTTTGCTTGTTTTTACATGAAAGCAAAAATTCAGTCTATTATGTAAGTTTCAATAATCATGAGATGTTAGCTAATGGATTCATAAATTTTTTTAATCTCATGGACTATTTTAGCAATGTGATAAATCTTCTGTATATACACATATAAACACAAATACACACACACACACACATATATATATATATATATATAAAACTAGATAGATCTTGATGTATCTATGTATAGATAGATAGATAGATAGATACATACATACAAAGATAGATAGTTAGGTTATCTATAGATAGCAATAGATATGAGTACAGATGAAACCAATTATATTGAATTTATATTGGTCAAAATTTAAAAACAAAACTACATTGAAGACCTGACTTTTTATGTCTTTGCATGAGTGTTTGCTGAGGTAGCACAGTATGTATATTAAAGGTTTATAATGACGAAGTTAAGATTTCATTCTTGCAGAATATCTGCTTTTATCAGTATGTTTTCTCCTCAACAGATGTAATAAGTCTTTATAAGTAATATATTTCTCCCATCTCCACCAATGATTCATCAGTTTGTAGCCTTACTTTGAGCATCACTTCAAATGACAGATCTATGCAATTACCCAGATTGGGTCTTAGATACATAGGCTATGGCCAGGTTTGTATTAAAACTATTCCCTTTCAGGGAAGGAAATGTCATTGCTTACATGGTGCTCAAAAAGCCCATTATCTGCATGACATGATGAGTATTCAAAACAGAATTTGAATAGAGTAGACAAAAGAAGTCATCAACGGTTTCCTGCAAAATATTCTGCTGGTGAACCTTAGTTTAATGACTTTTTTTTTAAGATTTCAAGAAGCTCTCAAAAACATGAGCAAAAAACCCTCTCCATCAATGCATCAATAAATAAGGTTATTATCAGACAGGATGAAAATTAAGATTGTTCCTGTCCCTTTCCCCATTTTCCTCATGGTGGAAATTTCCTGTATGAGAACATCTTTCATTGAAGCTGATAATTTATTCTGCAATTAGAAATTTAGAAATTTTTGTAGAAATTTGCTTTAGACAACAAAGAAGTTAAAAGAACTTTACCATGGTCCCTGTATATTTGGAATTGTTGGATACATTTAAAATCTTTAACTTCCTATCCTCCCAAGAATATGTATAGTCTATATTTTAATATTTCTCACTTTCATCTAATAATGTATCCTTATTTTTATCTCTTTTTATTTTTCTATGATTTCATCTGTTTTGGGGGTATTTTTGCATGGATACTCCCTTAAGCATTCTCTCTTTACAGATTCATAGTTTTAGAAAATTGATTTAGAGGACCAAGAATCTAAGGTAACTTGCCCAGAGTTCTATTTTTATATACTTTAAAATACCAAAATATATTTCTAGAAGTAGCATGTCATTAAAGTATGGTTGTCCCCAAAGTCAGGAAGAGCTGGTCTCAAGTCCCTCTTCTGATAGGGTCTGCTTGAAACTGGGTAAATCCCTTATCTTCTCAGTACATTCAGAAAACCATTTAATATTATGCAGTTAGTAGCTGACCTGTATTGGTAAAGGGATTTTTTTTTTACCAAGGAGTTACATATACCAATAAAATCATAAGTTCAGGCCTTATCCTTTTGAAACAGATAATTAAGTTTAAGAAATATTCATCTTCTAAAGAAACCACTGGAGGATTATTTCTCATTTGACATTATTCCCCTATCCCTTTTAGGTTAGATAATTGAGTTGACAATCTTATGCAACTTTTTATACTTGATTGTCACCTCCAAGAATATCTTATATTCTGATAAGTGATAAAGAAAATTCCTTTAGTCTTGATCTGGTTAAGAAAAGTGGAAACTGTTTTTCACTTGTCTAAGTGAATTTCTCTGAGTTATTTGCTTGTTCTTTTGACCTAACTTCAGTTTAATGCTTCAAATGTGCCAATCTCCTTAGTGTAGAGGAAAGTTTTCAAAAGGTCTGGCGAAGAAATAAAGATCTTCAAAATGAGAGGAAATTTTAGCATAGACAGTCAGGTTGAGCAATTGGGCAAGCAGTTTGGACGTAAGTATAAATAGAAAATGTGAAGACCATGGCCATATCTGGAATCATATTAACTTGGCCAAATTATTATTTTCTATTTTTTAAAAGAGAAAAGAGATATCCTTTTTGAATAAAAAATACTTTCTACTATCTCCACGCCAATTTTTCAGCCACAATGGAGGATTACTTAGGTGAAGGAGTTATCTACATATTAACCTTTTTAACCTAGCATTCAGGGATCTTTGGAATTTATTAGGGTTCTAGAGTTGGAAGTAATCTTAAGATTATCTGGTTCAACCCACTGCAATTCCACTCAATGCATGAATCTTATTTGTGTCAGCTCTGATAAATAGTAAGTCAACCTCTATTTAGATACATCCACTGAAAGGAAATTCATTATCATGGCATTTTTTCCAACTCCTAGATAGTTTCACTCTATCCCAGCCCCTTGCATTTAGAGTAGAAGAAGTGAATAGACAGGTTAAGGCTAAATCTAGGAGGAAATTCCTGAATGTTTAAATGTTTAAATGTTAAATGAACACCAAATTTTCATTATCTGTTTGACCTTGGACAAGTCATGTACCTTCCTTGTATCTCAAGTACTTCCACTATACAGTTAGTGGCTTGGATAAAATGACCCCTGAGGTTCTTCTCAACTCTAGCTCTCTGACCTAAGTAAGAAAACTAAGGGCAATACCAGTATTTTACACCCAAATGGTGCCTAATACTTAATTATTAATTAAACCCTTCATTGTTATTCCAGTTTTTTTTTTGAGCTAACTTCAGTTTCAGACTTCAAATATGCTAATCTCCTTAGTGCAGAGGAAAGTTTTCAAAAAGGTCTGGTGAAAAAATAAAGATCTCAAAATGAGAGGAAATTATAGCACATACAGTCAGGTTGAGCAAAAAAAAATTCCATTTGCTATTTCTGTTAACAATTAGAATCCATGATATTGCCTGTCCCACCCACCCCTAACCCCAATCAGAAGTTACTTCTGTAACTAATAAATAGAACCTAAAGTATATGTGTGGAGGGGAACCATTGACAGAAATATGGAAGACTGGAAGGATTACTGATTTAGAAAAAGAGATCATGAGATCAGTTTGGGATAAACTAATTTTGTAGTGATCAAACACTCAGAGTGGAGATGATCTATAGGCAGTAGTGTAATGGACTGAAATTTCAGAATAGAGGTCAGGAACACAGATGTTCCTAAAACCATAGGATCATCATGATAGTAGAAATTGTAAAAATGAATGACCTCTTCAAAGTTACTTCTGAAAGTGGTGGAACATAAACTGTTGGGGGAAAGGTCACAATTTGCTAGGAAGAGGGAAAAGAGGGGAATAAGCATTTATATAGCACATGTGTCAGACACTGTGTTAAGGGATCCTCACAGTAACCCTGGGAGGTAGGTACTATTATTATCTTAATTTTAAATTTAGACAGGTGGCAGTTAAATGATTTGCCTAGGGTCACAGATTTGTTGCTTATTATTCTTCATTTTGGAAGAGGATCAAAATGATATCAATATGTGAGAGTCAAGGTACATTGTGTTTGGCTGACTGATCGGACCTATATGAACTCAAGGCTCTACCACAGAACTGACACAAATAGTCCATATGAATATTTGTGATTGTGAAGTCTCTATATTTGTGCATCTCATGATTCTTTTGAACTATTTCAATTCTGCTTTGCTCATAGAGCACACCTTCTTTGGCATGAGAACACCATGTTGTACCTTTGCCAGCTTTTCCTATGTCATACAATCAACTCTAAATTTCATCAGGTTAACCTTGAGAGTGTCCTTGTATGGCTTCTTATGACCAACATGTGAGTACCTTCATTGTGAGTTCTCTGTGACTCTTTTAGACAAATATCTGTGTGGCATTCAAACAAATTGGCCAGCCTATCTGAGTTGTGCTTTCTGCAATAGAGTTTGAATACTTAAGGGCTTAGGTTCAGAAAGGACTTCAGTATCAGAGCATCAAATAAGATTCTGACACAGGTGTGAATTCAGGTCATCCTGACTTCTAGCCTAGCACACTATCCACTAGTCCCCTATCTGCTTCTAAAAGATGAACTGAAACTGGAGTCATTTGTTATTCATTTATTAGCTTAATAATCTTGTCCAAATTTCTTATTCAGTATATAAAATGTATACCATCAACCATCCTAAGTTCTGGGGATATAGAAACTATTAAGTAATATAGTTCTTGCCATCAAAGATTTTATATTCTTAAAGACAAAAACAAAAACAAAAACACATAAATGAGCCCTATGCTTGAAAAACAGGAATGAAGACATAAATGCAGTACTATCATTATGTAATAACAGAAAAAGATGATTGGAAGTCTTCTAATTAGTTCTAGATCCTCTTCCAAAATGAAAGTTAATTACCACAATCAATACCTTTTAGAGTCTAAAATGCCAGGGAAGATCCAATGTGCCATGAGAGAAGAATGAAAAAGGCTAATGGGCAGGTAGCTTGACAAGGAAATGTTATGGATGGATAGACTTTCTGGATTACAATTTCTTCCATGAGTAAAAGATGAAAGTAAACTACTTCATTTATACCCTGAAGAGATTATGTAAAAGGGTAAAAACATCACTTGTACAAAATTATTCATAGGAGCCCTGTTTGTGGTGGCAAAGAATTGGAAATTAAGTGAATGTCCTTCAATTGGGGAATGGCTTATCAAACTGTGTTATATGTATGTCATGGAACACTATAGTTCTATTAGAACCCTGGAGGGATGGGAATTCATGGAAACATGGAAGAATTTGCATGGGCTGGTGCTAAGCGAGATGAGCAGAACCAGGAAAAACATGTACACCCTAACAGCTACATGGGGGTGATGATCGACTTTGATGGACTTGCTCATTCCATTAGTGCTACAATCAGGGACAATTTGGGGTATCTGCAGTGGAGAATACCATCTGTATCCAGAGAAAGAATTGTGGTGTTTGAACAAATACCAATGACAATTACCTTCAATTTCAGGGGAAAAAATTATGTTGCTTTGTAATTTTGCTATCATTTATATGTTATTTTTCTTCCTTGATGATAATTTCTCTCTCATCACTTTCAACTTAGATCAATGTATAATATGGAAACAATGTAAAGACTAACTTTCTGTAGGGGTGGGGGTGGGGGAGGGAAGTAAGAATAGGGAAAAATTGTAAAACTCAAAATAAATAAAATCTTTCTTTAAAAAAAAGAAGAAGGTAACAGTAGATAATATAAATGCCCCCCCCCATGGTTAAATCTTCAATAAACATTATGTAAGAATAGTGGTAACAAGAAAAAATAATAAAAAACTGCCCTCAAGAAACTTAGATCTCTGGGAAAAATTATGTAAAAGCAAAATTCAAATACATACATATATAAACATATATGTGAAACAGGATTTATTCATTATATAATATATATATAACATTTATCATAAAACTACAAAACTATATATGAATATATATATTTATATATGACTAAAATACATTGCTATAGTTATGTGAAATTTCACATATGTTCTTGAATGTTATTGGGACTTATATTGACTCAATTTCCCTTTGTTTCAGTCAATGTTGAGGAAGGCTCTGCTTGGAAAGGCACCACTGTGTCTACAGTTTTTTCTACTACCTCTTCTTTGTCACCACCAACCCCACTTATGATGTTGCTATCCTATCTTGAAATTGTCTTAAAAATTACCATAAGTAATGAAACTATATAATTATTAAAAATATATATATTTAGTGGAATAGTATCCAAATTCCTAGAGGAAAAAAAGTGAATTACAAGGAGACAGGCAGCAAAACTTTAATAATGGTGGATTACAGCTTCCTTCTCTCAAAACTAAATCTAACCAAAAATAAACAAAAATGAAATTAAGAAGATGAATTGAATCTTAGAAAATTTAGATATGACAGACTTCTGGAGAAAGGTTAATGAGGATATAAAACAATATACCTTTTTTCTCAGCAGAACATGTCACCTATACCAAAATTGACCATGTACTAGGGCATAAAAACCTTATAATCAAAAGCAGAAAGGCAGTAATAGTAAGGGCATACTTCTAAGATGATGGTGAAAAAAATTACATGTAATAAATTGTCACAGAAAAAAACTAATTTAAGGCAAATAACTTAATTTTAAATAATGAGTGGATCAAACAGCAAGTCATAGAAATAATAATAATATCCATGAAAATTATACTAATGAGACATAATATCCAAATTTATGGAATGAACTCAAGGAATTTTTGAGAAGAAACTTCATCTCTAAATACTTTTATGAATAAAATAGAGAAAGAGCAGATCAATAAATTAGATATGCATCTAAAAGAGCTAGAAATAAAACAAATTAAAGATTCCCACTAAATATCAAATTATAAATAATGAAAGTCAAGGGAGAGATTAATAAAACTGAAGGCAAGCGAACCATTGATCTAATAAATAAAACTAAGAGTAAGTTTTTTGAAAAAGCCAGTAAAATAGATAAACCTTTGGTGAATCTGATTTTAAGAAATGAAAGAAGATAACTAAATTACCAGTACTAGAAAAGAAAGAGGTGAACTAACCACAATGAGGAGGAAATTAAAGAGATAATTTGGAGCTACTTTGCCAAACTTTATTCCAAAAAATTTGATAATCAATGAAATGGAAGAATATTTCAAAAATTCAAAATGCCCAGATTGGTAGAAGAGGAAATAAACTTCTTAAATAACTGCATTTCAGAAAAAAAAATAAATTGTAGAAACAATTAATAATTTCCCTAAGAAAAAGGCTTTGATGAAATACAATATCCATTCCTAATGTTAACACTAGAAAGTTTAGGAATAAATGGAGATTTCCTTAAAATAATAAGTAGCATCTATCTAAAACCATGAACAAATATTATATGCAATGGGAATAAACTTGGTGTACTTTCAATAACATCAGGGATGAAACAAGGATGCCAATTATCACCATTACTCTTCAATATAATACTAGAAATGTTCACTTTCACAATAAGAGAAGAAAAAGAAATTGATGAAAACAGAACTGGCAATGAGGAAGCACAACTTTCACTGTTGGCAGATGATATGATGGTATACATAGAAAACCTGAGAAAGTCAACTAAAAACACTCCTTGAAACAATTAAAAATTCACTAATAAAATAGTAGGATATAATATAACAAAACCCACATAAACCATCAGCATTTCTATAGATGTACAACAAAGCCCCAAAGTATGAGATAGAAAGAGAAATTGCATTTAAAGTAATTGTAGATAACATTAATTACTTGGGAATCTGCCTCCCAAGACAAATGAACAAATTTTGTAAACACAATTATAAAGCACTTCTTACCTAAATAAAAGCATATATAAATAATTAGAAACTTGTCAATTGCTCAAGGTTAGTTTGAGTTAATATAATAAAAATGACAACTCTACACAAATTAAATTATTTGTTCAGTACCACATCAATAACCAATTAATTATTTTTTCAAGGTAGATAAAATAGTAACAAAATTCATCTGGAGCAACAAAAGTTCAAGAAAAGCAAGGGATCTGATTAAAAAAAATGTAAAGTTAGATGGTCTAGTTCTACCAGATCTAATACATGCCAGTCATCAAAACTTCCTGGTACTGGTTAAGAAATAGATTAATGAATCAGTGGATTAGAATAGGTTAAACAAAAGTAGTAAATGACTACAATAATCTACTATTTGACAAACCTAAAGACATCAGCTTCTGTGATAAGAACTCACAATTTGACAAAAATTGTTAGGGAAAACTGGAAAATTGTATGGCAAAAACTAGGCTAAAACCCACATCTCACACCCCATACCAAAATAAGTTCAAAATGGGTACAGGATTTACACATTAAAGGTGACACCATAGATGAATAGATGAAGAAACATTATATCTATTAGATCAATTGAAAGGAGACAAGTTTATAACCAAAGAAGAAATAGAGTATATTGTAAACTACAAAATGAATGATAACTGAATTAAATTAAAAAAAAGTTTTTGCTCTAATAAAATCAATGCTGCCAAAACTGGAAAACAAATTTCACAAATAGAAGTTCTGATAAAGGTCTCATTTCTAAAATATATAGAGAAATGAGTCAAATTTCTAAGGTTACAAGTCATTTCCCAATTGATAAATGGTCAAATAATATAGACACTTTCCCAATAAAAAAATTATAGCTATATATAATCATATGAAAAATGCCCCACATCATTGTTGATTAGAGAAATGTAAATTAAAACAGTTATGAGGTATTACCTCACACCTCTCAGATTGGTTGAGATGACAAAAAGAGAAAACGATCAATGTTGGAAAGAGGTTGTGGGAAGATTGGGACATTAATGCAATACTAGTGGAGTTGTGAACTGATACAACCATTCTGTAGAGCTATAAGGAACTATGTTCAAAGAGCAATAACTGTTCATACCCTTTGTTCCAGTAATTCTAATTTTAGGCCTATATCAAGGGGAAACTATAAAAATGGGAAAAATCACACATTTCAAAATATTCATAGCTGCTCTTTTTGTAGTGACATTATTGGAAATTGAGGGGATGCCCATCAATTGGGGGACAGTTGACCAAGTTATGGTATATGAATATAATGGAATTCTATTGTTCTTTCAGAAATCATAAATGTTTCTATAGAAGAATGGAATGAATTACAGGATCCGATGCTGAGTGAAGGGAGCAAAACCAAGAGAACAATGTGCACATTAACAACAACATTGGGAGATGAACAACCTTGATGGAAGCAAATCCTCTCAGAAGTTCAGACAGCTAGGACAATCGTATTGGACCAGTTATCGACGATGTTATCCCCATCCAGAGAAAGAAAAACAAAACAAAAAATAAGAAACCTTTCTGAATCTCATAAACACTTTTAAAATATATCTCTTATGTATTTCTTTCCCTTAATCCTAATTTGTCATATCAAAAATGACTAATCTGTAAAGATGCTTAACACAAATGTGCATGTTCAGTATTTATGTGACTGCAGCTGAGAGGACTGAGGTGGGAAGGGAGGGTAGATGGAAATTTTATAACATAAATATGCATATGACTATGAATGAATGTTGAAGAAATTTCATAACCTGTATTTTCAAAAAAAAATATCAGTTAAAAAAAAGAAAAAAAAGAAAGCTCCCATTAATTGGCCCAACCCTGAAACCATCACTGATGGACAGTAATCAGTCCATAATATGCTGCTACATTGGAGTACTTATAATATGCTAGATACTGCTGCTAATAATTACATTTGTACTTTGTCCTTGAAGAAGAACATGACATCAGGAATTTGATGCCTTTATTAGCAAGTGAAGGAGTTTCAATTATGGAGTGCTTTGCTACGTGATCAATTTTACTTTCTCCTCCAGAGCAATCTGGGTTCAGGTGGTCAGATATGATTCAGAATGCTGAAAATGGCCCTGGCTGTGAGGCATTCAGGGTTAAATGTCTTGCCCAAGGTCATACAACTAGTAACTATCAAGTGTCTGAGGCCATATTAATACGCAGGTCTTCCTGACTATAGGACTGGTGTTGTATCCACTTCACCACCTTGTTGACCATATATTTCTTGAAATTCTCAGTGTCCTCAGTTTTGCCCCATTAGTCAGGGTAAAATCTCAAACAAAGAATTTTACACAAGGACACACACACACACAAAGAATGAGAAACTAATAGAATGATACAAAATGCTAAATAATTAAATGCAAGATTATTTTGTGAGATTCATTTGAAAGACTCAAGAAAGTCCTTATGGTGAAAGTAAAATTTAAGCTGTTTTCCCCCCAATTAATAGTATTTTATTTTTTCCAATTACATGTAAACATAATTTTCAATATTAATTTTTTAAAGATTTTTGTTTCTAAACATTTCTTCCTTACTAAATTCCTTCCACTTTTCCCAAGGCAGCAAACAATCTGATGTAGGCCCTACAAATATAATCATTTTAAGCACATTTCTACATTAGTCATCTTGTTCAAGAGTAATATAAGCAAAAGAAAAAGCCACAAAAAATAAAAAAAAATAGAAAAGAGCAGGATTGTGTGTGTGTGTGTGTGTGTGTGTGTGTGTGTGTGTGTGCGCGCGCGCATAGAATCTATGGGTCCTTTTTTAACTTCATTTATTTATTTATTTATTTGTTTGCTTGTTTGTTTTTTGTTTGTTTGTTTGTTTATTTATTTATTTATTTATTTTTATCCATATACACACACTCTTATTTTTAAGTTAGAAAATTTTCTTCCACCTCCCTTCCCACCACCCTCCCCTCAGAGGTGAACAGTGAAGTTATCACTGTGCATAAATATTTTGGATAACCATGTTTACATATTAGTCATTTTTAGTATGAGGATCACAGGTGGATAGCATTTTGCAGCATGAGTGTTTGGAAATTTTCTTGAGTCATTGAACTGTTGAGAAGGGATAAGCATATCATAGTTGAACATCACACAATGTTGCTATTACTTTGTATAATGTTCATCTAGTTCTCACCACCTGCTTCAAGATAAATTCATGCAAATCTTGCCAAATTTTTTTCTGAAATTCACAGACATCATTTCTTATGGAACAATTGTATTCCATTATATTTCTGTACCACAATTTTTCAGACTTTGTTCAATTGATGAACATCCCTCAATTTCTGAATCTTTGCAGCAACAAATGAAATTTACTACAAATATTTTTGCACATATGTATTTTTTCTCTTTTCTATGATCTCTTTGGGATACAGACTTCGTAATGGTATTGCTGGAACAAAGGGTATATCATTTTATTGCTCTTTGGGCCTAGTTCCAAATTGCTCTCTAGAATGGTTGGATAAGTTTACACTCCATCTACATTGCATTAATTCCACATCTTATTCAACAGTTATCATATTTCTTTTAGCCAGTTTGATAGGAATGAAGTGGTACCTGAGAACAGTTTTAATATTCATTTCTCTAATTAATGTGATTTAAAGTATTTTTCTACCTGACTATATATAACTTCTATCTCTTCAACTAAAAACTGCCTGTTCAGAGCCTTTGATCATTTATTAAATAGGAAACGATCTGTATTTTTAAACATTTGACTCATTTCTCTATATAGTTTAGAAATGAGGCTTTTATCTGAATATTATATGAATTATTTTTCCATTTTTCTACTTTTCTTCTAGTCTTAGTTGCAATGGTTTTGTTTATGCAAAATACTTTTTTTTTTAGGTTTTTGCAAGGCAAATGGGGTTAAGTGGCTTGCCCAAGGCCACACAGCTAGGTAATTATTAAGTGTCTGGGACCAGATTTTAACTATGCAAAATATTTTTAATTTATATAATCAGAATTATCCATTTTGTATTCCATAATGTTCACTGATAATAAATTCCTCCCTTTTTCATAGACAAGACAGATAAACTATCACTTGCTCTCTTAATTTGCTTATAGTACAGCACTAGATAATATACCTATTTTGATCATCTGTTGGATTATTCCAGTTTTCCCCAGTAGATTTTATCACGCTGTCAGTTTTCTTCCTAGAAGCTGGAGTTTTTAGGTTTATCAAACCATGGTTTACTATAGTCATTTGCTACTGTATCGTATTTACTTAACATATTACACTAACTTACCACTCTTAGTAAATGTAAAATACTTTTGATGATTGCCACTTTATAATGTAATTTTAGATCTGATATGAGTAGTCTACCTTCCTTTGCAATTTTTTTACATTACTTCCTTTAATATTGATCTTTTGTTTTTCCAAATGAATTTTGCTATTATTTTTCCTTGTTCTATACAATAATTTTTGGATAGTTTGATTATTATGGCACCAAATAACTAGATTAATTTAACTAGAATTATAATTTTTATTGTATTAATTTGGGCTACCCATAAACAATTGATGGTTTTTAATTATCTAGCTCTGACTGTATTTGTGTGAAAAACACTTTGTAATTGTGTTCATCTGGGTTCTATGTTTTTCTATCAAATATTTTAGGTTGTCTGCAATTACTTTGAATAGAATTGCTTTTTCTATCTCAGACTTTGTTGGTAATATATAGAAATACTTTTGATTTATGTAGGCTTGTTTTACATCCTGCAAATTTTCAGGATGTTTGATAATTGTTTCAAGTATTGTTTTAGTGGATTAATATTCCAAAAATATACCATCATGGTATCTGAAAAGAGTGAGAGTTGTTACCTCATTGCTTATTCTAATTCCTTCAATTAATTGTTCTTCTCAGATTGCTAAATCTAACATTTCTAGTAAAATAGTGAACAATAATTGTTTTACCTCTATTTTTTGGGGGAAAGCTTCCAGCTTATCCTCTTTACATATATTGCTTGCTGATGTTTTAGATAGATACTACTTATCATTTTAAGGAAAAGTATATTTATTCCTATACTTGTTATTTTTTTTAAAATAGAAATGGGTACTGTGTTTTGGCAAAAAGCCTTTTCTGAATCTATTTTAAAAAATTATTTTATTCACTTAAGGCTATAGGGTTAAGTGACTTGCCCAAAGTCACATAGCTATGCAATTATTAGGTGTCTGAGGACAGATTTGAACTCCAGGGCCAGTACTCTATCCACTGCACCACCTAACTGCCCCTTTCTGGATCCATTGAGATAATCTTGGGGTGGCACTGGACTCAGAAAGACCTGAGTTCAAATCTTATCTCAGACACCTAATAATTGCCTAGCTTGGGCAAGTCACTTAACCCCCATTGCCTTGCAAAAAACTAAAAGAAAAACGAAAAAAGTAAAGAAAAAAGATAATAATATTATAATTTCCCTAAGGTTTGTTATTAATATAGTCAATTATGCTGAAAATTTTCTTGATATTAACCAAACCTGTATTCCTACATGATCTTAGTGTATTGTCCTGATCCTTAATTGCTGTAATTTCTTTACTAATATTTTATTTAAAATTTTTGCATCAATATTCATTAGGGAAACTGGTCTCTGTTTTGGCTTTTTGGTTTGAGTCTAGCACCATATTAATGTTATAAAAAGACTCTGATAAAACTCCCCCTTTTTAACCTTTTTTCAAATTCTTAATGCATAATTGGAATTATTTGTTCTCTGAAGGTTTGTTAGAATTGAACTCATATATCATCTGGTCCTGAAAATTTTTTTAAGGAATTTATTGATGACTTGATCAACTTGTTTTTCTAAAATCTGATTATTCAAAAATTTTATTTCATCTTTTCTTTGACTGGGCCATTTGTATTTTTATAAATATTCATCCATTTCACTTAATATTGCTAGATTTATTGACATAAAGTTGGGCAGTATTGCTTTAATTTCATTTTCACTTGTAGTGAGTTCAACTGTTTCATTATTTGATACTGTTAATTTGCCTTTCTTCTTTCTTTTGTTAACCAAATTATCCAAAGTTTTATCTATTTTATTGTATTTTTCATAAAATCAGCTCTTAGTCTTATTTCAATAGTATTCAATAGTTCAATAGTATTTTTTTACTTTTAATTTTAGTAATTTTTCCTTTGGATTTCAGAATATCCAATTTGGTATTTAATTGGAGATTTGAAATTTGTTCTTTTACTAATTTTTAGTTACTTTCCTGATTCATTGATCTACTCATGTCAGCATTTAGAAATAAAAAATTTCTCTAAGAATTTCCTTGACTACAATTCACAAATTTTGGTATGTTTTCTCATAACTGTCTCTTTGATGAATTTATTATTTCTATTATTTGATGTTTGATCTGCTGATTCAATGGGATCAGATTATTTAGTTTCCAATTAATTTGGGGCTATTTTTCCCATGCACCTTTATTCACATAATTTTTATAGCAACATGATATGAAAAAGAATGCCTTTAATATTTCTGCATTCCTGCCTTTGATTATGAAGTTTTTATGCTCTAATACATGGTCAGCTTTTGTTTAGATGCACTGTATCACCAAGAAAAAGCTATATTCCTTTCTATCCCCATTCCATTTTCTTCAGAGATTTATCATAGTTAACTTTTCTGAAATTTGATATATATACTTAACTTTTATTATTTAATTTGTGGATATATTTATTTAGTTGTGAGATGGGAAAGTTGACATTCCCCAGTACTATATTTCTGCTGATTATTTTTTTTTCTGTAACTACTTACCTTTTGTAGGAATTTTGATTCTAAACTGTGCTTATATATTTAGTACTGATATTATTTTATTGTCCATGGTATTTTTTAGCAAGATATGGTTTTCTTCCCTATCTCTTTGAATTAGACATCTTTTTTGCTTTTGCTTTGACTAGAATCAGGATCATTTCTTTTGTTTTAGTTGTTTTTTTTTTACTTGACCTGAATCATGATATATTATACTTTTACTTTTACACTGTAAGTCTCTTTTTCCAAAATGTTTCTATAGGATTCTAGATTCCATGAAATCTGATTTATGGAAAAGTTTATTCCATTCACATTCACAGTTAACGATTACAAAATCCATATTTCCATCTATCCTTTTTCTTGCCCCCCTTTTTGTACTCTTCATTCTCTCTCTTTCTCTGATTACCCTGTCCCTCTTCACCAATATTTTGTTCCTGACCACAATCTCCCTCAAACTGCTCTCCCTTCTATCTCCCTCCCCCTTACATTTTTCCCTGTTCCCTTCTTCTATCGTTCCTTCTTCCTCATCTTCTACCAACTACTATCTTTTCCTTTCCCTTTGCTCTATTACTTTCCTTTAGGGAAGATAAATATCTCTATCCAAATAACTGTGTATGTTATTGCCTCTGAGTCAAATCCAATGAGATGAATTATAAGTAAATCATCTCTCCCTCTCTTCTTTACTTCTGCTGTATTTGTTCTTTTCTCCCAGTTAATGTGATATATTTATCCTATTCTAATTCTGCCTTTGCTCTTTTCCCAATTCAATCCTTTTTTTACCCCTCAATTTTTTACATTATCACATCAAAGTCAACTTAGACCCATTGCATATATAGTCCTTCTACCTGTCCCCCTAGAGATACAATTCTAAAGTTACAAATATCATCTTCCCATGTAAAGATGTAAAATTTTTAAGCTTATTGTGCATCATATTTGATTTTTTTACTTCCTATTTATTTTTTAACTCTTCTCCTGATTATTATATTTAAAGATCCAAGTTTGAGGACTTGGGCATGATGCATCACTGGTGGAGTTGTGAACAGATCCAACCATTCTGAAGAGTAATATGGAACTAAGCCCAAAGAAAAATTAAACTGTTCATACCCTTTGGCCTAGCAATTCCAATTCTAGGTCTATTCCCTAAGAAATTATAAAAAGTTGGAAAAATCTGTTCCAAAATATTCATTTTTATGGTGGTAAAGAATTGGAAATTGAAAAGTTGCCCATCAATTGGAGAATGGCTAAACAAGTTATGGTACACGAATACTATGGAATATTATTGTTCTATAAAAAAATAAATGGTCAGACTCTAGAGAAGCTTACAGGATCTGATAGTGAGGTTACAGACTTACAAGATCTGATGCCGTGTGAAGGGAGTAGAACCACGCGAATAATGTACACATTGACAACAACATTCTGAGATGTTCTACCTTAATGGAAGCAACTCCTCTCAGCATTTCAGAGAACTAGGACCACCATATTATACCAACTATGGAAAATGTTATCTCTATCCTGAGGAAAAAAAAACAAAAAATAAAAAAGTAACCCTTCAGAATCTAATGAAAACTTCATTAAAAATATCTCTTATGTATTGTTTTCCTTTAATTCTTACTCCTCATACTGAAAATGGCCAATATGTAAATATGTTTAACTAAAATATATATGTCTAATCCTAACCTGGCTGATCACTGCTGAGGGGAGAGTAGTGGGAAGGGAGGGTGGAGGGAAATTTTGTAATTTAAAAATATTCATGGAATGGCTAGGTGGCACAGTGGATAAAGCACTGGCCCTGGAGTCAGGAGTACCTGAGTTAAAATCCGGTCTCATACACCTAATAATTGCTAGCTGTGTGGCCTTGGGCAAGCTACTTAACCTCATTTGCCTTGAAAAAAAACCCTAAAAAAATAAAAATAAAATAAAAATATTCATGCATATATGGATGAAAATATCTATTAATTAATTAAAAAGTATCCAATTTTCTGTTTAGCTCTGGTCTTTTCAATGGCAAAATTTGAGTGTCACCTCTATTTCATTGAATGTCTATTTTTTTTCTTCAAAATATTGTGTCCAATTTGCTGGATAGTTGATTCTTTGTTGTAATCCAAGAATCTTTCCCTTCTTGAATTTCATATTCCATGTTGTCCAAACTTTTTATGTAAAATCTCCTAAATCCTGTACAATCCTAACTGTGGCTCCTTAGAATTAGAATTGTTTCTTTCTCACTGATTTCAGTATTTTGTCCTTGAACTGATTATTCTGGAATTTGCTTACAATATTCTTTTGAGTTTTCATTATAGGATCTCTTTCCATTAATGGTCAGGCATTCATTTAATTTATATTTTCCCTTCTTATTCTAGGTTATCAGGTCAGTTTTCCTTGGCAATTTCTTGAAAGATGCTGACCAGGCTCTTTTTTAAAATCATAGTTTTAAAGTAATCCTACAATTTTTAAATTTTCTCTCTGGATCTACTTTCCAAGTCAGTTGTTTTAAGTTTCCATTTGTGTTTTTGGTTATTTTTCTTTTTTTAATTTTTTGTTTTCCTAGATTATTGGATTTTAATGAATTTATGATGTCTTAAAAAGTCATTTGCTTCTACTTGCCCAATTCTAATCTTTAAGGAATTATTTTCTTTTGTTAACTTGTGTATCACCTTTTCAGTTTATCTAGACTACTATTTTTTCTAGGTTTTTGCAAGGCAAATGGGGTTAAGTGGGTTGCCCTAGGCCACATAGCTAGGTAATTATTAAGTGTCTGAGACCGGATTTGAACACAGGTACTCCTGACTGCAGGTTCAGTGCTTTATCCACTGCACCACCTAGCCTCCCCTATCTAGACAACTTTTTAAGGAGTTGGTTTATTTAGTCAATTTTTGTCTTTCCTTTTCCCAGGGTACTTATTTATCCATTTTGCAATTTATAATGCTTCTCTTTATATTGTTTTTCTATGCCACTAGGCTGTTGACTTAGTTCCAAGGGATCTCACTTGTTGATCTGTGCTGTGGCCAACAACATTATGCTGGTTTGCCCAGATAACATTTCTTGATAGACTGTTTTCTTTTTATATAACTGAGACATACCTGTCCTGAAATCCTTCTAAGTTACCCTAAGCTAGAAAATTGTTTCACTCCATCTTTTTGTTAGTTCTGCCATTCCAGAATTCTTTCAGAAACTTGATTTAATAATATTTTTGAGGGAAACTGTAGAGAACTTAGGCAACTTCCTGGCTGTTCTCCATCATCTTGGCTCTACCCACTTAAATTGAATTTTGAAGGAAGTGAGGGCTTCTCATGTGTGTTAGTGAGAAATTCCTGTATTCCAAACTTAGGAGACATTGTGCAAAGGAGTGGAGAAAATACTACAAGGAAGAATAAAGGAGCAGTCATTATCTCTTCTAACACTGCATTTGAAATTTCTAGGGAGGAAATAATGACTGCTTCCCTTTCCAATATCAATCCTCCTTCCTAGGTAAGTAGTTCACCAGATTCCATGTTTACCAAGAATAAGGGGGGGAAAAAGTACAGAACCTTTAAATAGGATTTCATTTCGCATTAGTATATGAGAGCAGGGACTGGTATACAGTTTATTCCTTGCTCCTAGGGAGTCTGTCATCTTAGTTCAGCTTTATTAAGTCTCCCTTGAAAGACATTAAAATTTAAATATCTGAAGATTATAGCATAATTAAAATCATAATGTTCAGTCTCATTTCTGTTAAAAAGTATTCTATAACTGGAAGTTGATGTAATTTCTTTAAAAGTTCAAAATACTTACTAAATATCTATTATGTGCAGTGGTAGATTAGGGGATAATGAAGCATATATAGGTGAGTGAATTCATATAATTTTAGAACTTAACAAGAATTCAGATTTTAAATTATTTTAGATTTAGAACATTTTAAAAAGGGTGCAACTAAGACCCCAAAAGATTAAGTAATTTGCTCAAGGTTATTGATGGTGACTGGGTTACCACAAGAACTTCAGGTTTTCTATTATTGTGTATATTTTGCCTGAATTCTTCAGAGGCCAATTTAGTCTGAAATAAGTTAATAATAAAGTTTACTTGGAATAGTTCTCTATTTCATTGTCACAATTCATGCTTGAGAATTAGTGTTATTTTTCTTCACAAGAGATTCATGGTTTTTAAATGTTCACCTACTTGTCTGCAAATTTTTAAAAAATTCTGTGTTAATAACTTTTATCTTCAAGAATTACCTTTAAGGAACATCTCTCATTTATTAAATATTAAGATCATTAATTGTACTGCAAGCTTTTTGATGACAGCAGCCATTTCTTGTAACCCACAGTATCTCCCAAAGTGCTAAGAAAACTAAGCATAGTGCTAAGCATACTAAATATTTGTCCGGATGAATATATCAGAATATGGCAAAATGTTTTCTTCAAAATAAGACACAATATAAATTTCCTCATTACTTTTTTCTGATAAAGGCATATTACATGTACTTGATTACAAATAATTTTAAATATTAAGATTGTCCTTTTGTAAAATAATATATTTACTTTAGAGTTGTGCTTTTGGTGGTTGATTTTTTTTTGCAGATTGAAATAGTTTTGCGGTGAAATCAAGTAATTTTAACTCAAATAAGTTTTTGACACTAGCTGATAGTTCAAAGGGATAATATTGTGACTTATGGAACTTCTGGTGCCCTAAAATCATAACGCAGTGGAAATAAAATATCAGCCCTAGGGTTAGTTCACCAAATAATACCAAAATATTGTTCATAGACCCAAACTGCTCATTTATACTACAGGGTTTTGTGAGAGATAAACTGATGAACTTTGTCATAAGTTTTGCACTAAGAATTCAGGCTAAGGAGTATGATCTGTAGAGGTGAATGTAAAATTAATTGGGCTGAGACATTAGGGTTAAGTAGAGAACACCATTTGCATTGCTAATTTATTTAGCCCCAATCTCTGAGCATTATGGATATAGGAGGTGAATATTTTCCAGAGAATTTTACCTTTGTCTCAGTATATAGGTTAAGCAAAAGAAAGATACCACAAGAAAGAATCTCACCACATAAAATTATATACCTCAGAGTAAGAAATAGAAAGAAGATATACACCCCCACCCCAAAGTCACAAAATATAAATTCCTTTATCATAGGTCCTGTTTTTATTTTAATTTTACCTTTGCATCTTCTATGCCAAGCACAGTAATATTTGTGCCAAGTAGTCACAGAGTAAAATGCTTTTTTAGATTTAAATGTTCTCCTCCCGCACCTTACCTTGAATTAAATTAAGTTTTATTAGCTTTATGTTAGTGATTAAGAGATTGAGTTCTAAAGAGAAGGGGTTAAGAACACAGATCACAGACATCATTGTGAAAAGCAATTGCCATTGCTCTAGACAACTTCAATTCTTTTTGTTGGCGTGTTATGTTCTCTGCTATTGGGGATAGAAATTTTCAAATTTTGGATCATGAAAGAAATAATTTTGCTTCTGACCCCCATCATAGACTCTTCTTGGACTGAGGGAGATTTAAGGAATCCCATAGTTCCTGACCTGGACATTTGTAAATAATGAGTTCATTATTACTAAACTTCCTCAAAAAAGTCCAATCTACTTCTCAGCAACTCTAATGATGACTGCATCAGGAATCACTCACTAACTCCCTCTGATGTTTAAATGTTCTAAGAATTTAATTTCCTCTTATGTGGAATCTACATTTTTCCAGTTTAAACTTATTTCTGATACTTAGTCTGTCCTCATTACATTTTATTATATTCCATATCACTTCATATATTCTAGACCATTATCATTATACCACTTCATATATTTTAAACGCTAACTTACCATTTATAACTTTCTGTTCTCATTACTCAGGGCACTTTGCTGCCTTTCTTTAAGCTCTTCTATATAGCCATCCTCCAACTTATTCCTTTATTTTAACTTGAGTACAGACCTTTATTTAATTTTCAGAGCATTTTGTATTTAGCTTCAGTTTTCTATATCATTATATATTCTTTTATATTCTTTGACCTCTTGTTCCTTTTTCTCTACAAATGGAACTTTATCTGTGAAGAAAATTCTCCATGAATTTGGTTTTATTTTTCCTAGTAGAATAAGAATCCTAAGCAGAAATTATTTTAACTTGGTGCAAAGAGAGAGCAAAGGACAAGATGGAGGAGAGCTGACAATAGCTTAAGGACAGATTCACTGAAAGGAAAAAAATATACACAAGATAGATTTTTAGGTTTCATTTTCATCATCAAAATCTTCTCTAATGCTCTTTAAAGACTTGAAAATCAAGAAACAAACAAATCACACCTTAATTCATAACATTTACTACTTTCCAATTTTCTTGGTATAAATTCTCACACTAAAAGTTTAATAATAAAATTTCCTTAATCTGTAAGAACTGATTCTAAGGTACCATAGGAAGAGATTACTTATAATCTGGTTGCTGGGGGAAAGGTATACCTTTAAAAGGAGTTGTCTGGAGATAATTACAATATGTGCTTGTGGGAAGAGGAAGGAAAATAAGGCTATGGATGCTTGGGAGAAGATGAATGCTTTGGAATGAAGATTGGGATAGGTGGAGCACATCATTCTAGTTTGTCACTGACAGGTGAGGAAGGAACCCATGCTGGGACTCCTATCAATGTTATTCAATCCTCTGGTTTAAGACTCCAGTTGCCTCACACTGTCTATGCCTCTGCTTATGACTAAAAATCTGAGATCTAGACACAAGCCATCCACAAAATAAATTCAGTTATTTGCTGAAATGGAGGGTGCCTTTCACTTGAAGAGTTTTACTGGTATATATTGAAAACCTTAAATATGCATGATTAAATAGTTTGGTATATGGGGAAATGGTATTCTTGGAGAGGAGAGAGAACTGATTTTATATTCTGACTTTATTGTTGTTCATAACTTTTTTAAAAAAATATTTTTTTCCAATTGAAAAATAGGGTTTGACAGTCTTCCTTCTGCAAACTTTTGAGTTCCACAATTTTTTACCACCCTCCCCTCCCTTCTCACTCCCCATACCTGTAAAGAATAGGCTGTACATGTTCAATCATGTTTAGTATATTTCAATATTTTTCACATCGTGAAAAAGCAATTAGAAGTAAGAGAAAGTAAAAATTGAGAAAGAAAAAACATAAAAGAAATTTTTAAAAAATGCTCTCCTTTCAGACTCTAGCTTTTCTGCAAAAGTGAATAGCAATTTTGATAACTAGTCTCTCAGGACTTTCTTTGATCATTGAATTATATTCATCATAGTTGATCATCTTACAGTATTGCCGTTATTGTGTTCATTGTTCTCCTGGTTCTCACTTCATTCAACATCAATAAATATGCATGATTAAATGGTTTAGTTTATGGGGAAATGATATTCTTGGAGTAAGGTGAGACACCTGACTCTATATTCTGATTTCATTGCTGTCCATCATTTTTTCCTGTTTTTTAAATTTATTTGTTTTTTCCCAATGGAAAAGTAGTTTTCAGCATTCAAACTTCTGCAAACTTTTCAGTTCCACAATTTTTTACCACCCTTTACCTCTCCCTACTCCTTATAGTTGCAAAGAATAGGTTGTATATGTTCAATCGTGTTTGAAATATTTCCATATTTGTCACATTGTGAAAAAGTAATTTGGGCTAAAAGAAAATAAAAAATTGAGAAAGAAAAAAATATAAAAATAAATTTAAAAATGTAATGGTCTGCATTCAAACTCTATAGCTTTTTCCTTAGAAGAAATTTCCATAAATAGTCTCTGGGGACTATCTTTGATCATTTCACTACATTCATCATGCTTGATAATCTTACATTGTTACTGTTATTGTGTTAAATGTTCTCCTGGTTCTGCTCATTTCATTCAGCACCAATTCATGCAGATCTTTCCAGGTTTTTCTAAAAATCCAGCTGTTTGTGACTTAATCCAGAACAAAAGTATTCCATCACATTCATATACCTTAATTTGTTCCACCATTCCCCAATTGATGGCCATCCCCTCAATTACCAAAGTCTTTGCCATTACAAAAAGAGTTGTTATTACTTTTCAAGAAATATATTTTAATTTTTTAGTCTTAATTTCCTCATCTGTTTAATGAGACTAAATGAGTTTTTTTGTTTTACAAATCTTAATATTATTAGTATTATTACCACAATGACTTGATGTGATTGAAAATCGATATTTTGTGGTCAAATTGCAAAGGGTGACCTTTGGGTGAAACATATACAATTCATTCTTGGGAAAGTATTCAAAGGTTTTCTACTTAGGTCAGATATATCAGAAATTATGCTTGGATAGCATGAGTAGTTTTCAAGGATTGAAAGCCACTGCCACCTTCTAATTATGATGACATTTTGAGAAGGACTTTATTGGAAGTCATCTCACTTCCTCCTCTCCCTCCTTTTTCTTGTTTTCTTGGTATTCTTGTTATTCTTCTTGTTCGTTTTGTTTCTGCTCTAATAGAGGAATATGCAACTTTAGCCAGAAATGGAGAATGAAGAGGGGAAGACAAATACACACACACACACACACACACACACACACACACACAAATGTAAACACACAAGGAAAAAACAGAAACAGAGTGAGACAGAGAAAGAATCAGAGAAAAAAGATACAGAGAGACAGAAAGCTAGATATATAGAGATTTGACCTATAGATAGATATTTAACAGAGAGAGAGAGAGAGAGAGAGAGAGAGAGATTTAACTGATTTTACTTAAAATTTGTAATATGCATGTAATAATGCAGGCTACTTCCTTCAAAATACAATGTGTTGGTTTCCATAGAAAATAAGAAAAAAAATCAATTCATGTTTCCATAGCAATTTAATGTTTACACTGAGTTTTGTTTCATAAGAACCATGTTAGATAGGGCAGATATTGTTATCACCATTTTGCAAATAAGAAAATAGATACTCTAAGCTTGTATGTGACTTGCCACATTCATGGAGAAGTTGTGACTAAATTCACACTCATGATTGCTAATTTTAAGTCAAGTACTTCTAACACAATTGTCATGCTGTCTATCAGAAGATGACTAGATTCAAAACTTTGCATAAGAATTTCTTGTTTTTTTGACCCCAGAAACAATTATGAGCTACACAAAATGCAAGTTAATTGGAAGAGGAGCTTCTGGATATTCCTGGATTTGACATCGAAATGATCTTAAATGCTCTCATGAAATTTCCCACCTTTAGCTTAATGATTCAGTTCCTTTTATTATTTTTCTTTATTCCACTGTATTGGGAACAAAATGAAAATATAGTATTATTGTGTCTTTTACAGCTAATATGCTGATGGACATGTGAATTAACTCCCTCAGTTAGCTTGATTTCTAAGGTAAATGGTCCCCAATAATATCTACTGTTTCAGTTTTCATGTTTCTCTTTTCCAATTTAATTTATTTTTCAAATTACATGTAAACATAGTTTTCAACATTAATTTTGGTAAATTTTTCTCTTTCTCACCCTTGCCTCACCCTACCCTAAGGTAGTCAGTAATCTGATATAGATTATATATGGATAATCATGTTACACATATTTCCACATTAATTAATCTGTGAAAGAAAAAATAGAAGAAAAGGAAAAATCCATGTCAAATAAAAGCAAAAACAAATAAAAAAGTCAAAATACTATTCTATGATCTGCATTCAGACTCTATAACTCTTTTTCTGAATGTAGATGGAATTTTACATAACATTTACATTATTTTCTTTTATTACCATATTGCTATCATAGTTGGTCATCATACAATGTTGATATTATAGCAGTGTGTACAAAGTTCTACTGGTAGTTCATATAAGGTTTTTGAGATTTTTCTGATATCTGTCTGCTCATCATTTCTTATAGAAATATAATATTCCATTATATTCAGATACCAGAGTGTGTTCTGCAAATCCTCATTCGATGGACATCCTCTCAACTTCCAATTTCAATTCCTCAAAAGGAGATATTATGAATATTTTTGTAAATGTGAAACATTTTTCTTTTTTATCATCTCTTTAAGATGCATAAGATTTATTTTATTTGCATTGCTCTATTACTGATTCAGATTATTTTTCATATGACTGTAGATAACTTTAATTTCTTCATCTGAACTGCTTGTTTATATCATTTGACTATTTATCAATTTGGAAATGACTTGCATTTTAAGAAATTTGACTCATTTCACTCTATATAGTAGAAATGAAGCTTTTATCAGAAACGCTAGCTATAAAAATCATTTTTCACCTTTCTGCTTGCAATTTATTCTTGGTTATATTGGTTTTGCTTGTGCAAAACCTTTATCAAAATTATATATAATTTTTGAAATCCTTTTTGAGTTATATCGAGAATACCTTTTGGACTTGAGAAAATTCTTACTCTCCTTTGAAGTTTCACATGTAGGTATTTTGCCATATTCATTTTTTGAGTTTGCATTTTAATCTGTCCAGTTGGCATAGTGGTTTCTGTGGTTAGGGCACTTTTTGTGTTTTTTGGCTTATTTTTTAAAAAGTTGTGTTCTCTTCCTGAAGCACAGGAGACACAGTCCCAAACTTCCTGTTCTGGAAGCCATGGGTCTGCTCAATGGCTGTCTCTATGGGGGCCTCATGTGCAAGTGGCATGCTCCCTGCATTGGGGCAGCCGGGTCCAGTCCTACCTGCTTCACCAGCATTCTGGGGCTTTCCATGCCATCTGTGTTTCAGCTGTGGCTCCCACTGCTGGGCTAGTGCACTTCCACCCCACCAAGCTGGAACCCAGTCTCCTCAGTTACTAATTTGCACTGTCTGTAAAACACTCCCTCTGGCTTGCCCTTTCCCTGCCTATGAGGGACTTCATTCCTCCTTCACCCAAGTGAGACAGATCTCTCCTGAAATTCCTCTAAAATATCTTCAGCTGGAAAATTGCTTCACTCTGACTTTTGGGGAGGTCCTGTCACTCCAAATTCTGTTTAGACAGATAATTCAAGGTTCCTTCTTAAGGAAACTTCCTGGCTTCTCTTCATCATATTCTAGAGTTTTCTTCTTTTCTGTTAATTTTATTGATTTAAGTCAATGAAGTTAAGTGACTAGCCAAAGTTCAATGAATTTCTTTACTCTGCCCTAGATTTTTGAACCCAGAATATATTTTTATTTTTATTTAAGGCAATTGGATTAAGTGACTTGCCCAAGGTCACAGAGCTAGGTTATTGTTAAATGTCTGAGGTCAAATTTGAACTTGGGTCCTCCTGACTCCAGGCTGGTACTTTGACCACTGCATCACCTAGCTCCCCCTCCAGAGTTTTATTTTACTTTAAAATAGTTCAAAAAAGTTGTCCTTTCCTGAATTTATATTACAGTTTAGAAAGGTAAGAACTATTGGTAGGGCTTTATGACTTCTTGATTGAGAAACATGAAAAATGAAGTTTAAACAATTACAACTTTCTTTCAAGGGTCATTATCATGCAATTTTTTGGCAGCCTAGAGTCTTCAGACTCCAACCTTCCTGTGAAATGGCTCTTGATGAAGACTGAGTGAAATGCATTAAATATAACATGCAAACTCATTATTATTTAGGGTGATAAAAGTGGCATGACTGCAGATCTGAGACACTCATAACTATGACCAACACATACACGAATTCTCCAGATAAATACCAAGGTCCTACTTCAGGTTGAACTTACTCTACTGTGCAGAGAGTTAGCAAATCCTTTCAGGTTTAGGTCATAAAACAATTAACAACTTCACTTTTTATATCTTTAACCAATATTAGTAACCATTGGATATGAGAACAGCCTCTGTTCTATAGGTCTTTGTAGCTGGAAGACTTCTAAGGCAGAGACACAATGATGACATGAAGCTAGGAAACTTATGGAAATTTTCCTGAAACAGCTTTAAACAAAGCCTCTTTACAGCTCCAGATTCCACCAAAAAAACAAAATATAACAAAAATGAAGCAAGTTTTCAACTCAACATGGAGAATCTTAAGCAAGGTTCTGTCACTGTGGATAAGGGGGGGAATTATGGCCTAATGAAGGCTAAAGAGCAGGAAAGAGAGTTAGAGGCTCTTAGCCACAGTGCAGTTCAGGTCCTGACTTAGCAAGCAAAAATAGCAGACTAGCAGGGATGGTGCTAACTTCAGATTAGAAGACAAAGAATAAGCCCTGAGAATTCTGGGGCTACAACAGATGGTCTGGTATGGGAAAAACACTACTGTATAGACAAAATCTTGGCATAAAGGAGGAAACAAATTTCTGAAAAGGCAATACCTAGGCTGCATAGGCAGGTGATAAGCCAGGAATCAGATGCAGTCCCCAGCACAAAAACTTGGGACTCTACTCCTTGTTACCCAGGAGCAGAATTCAACTGTCAATGTGAACAAAAAAGCAAAAAGTGCTAAGTATAGAAAGCTACTATTCTGATAGGGATGATAAAAGTGCTAAGAAGAGGAAAACAGTGACAAGTGACAAGTCGCCTACATGTGAATCCTCAAAGGAGTTTATGAATTGACTTCAAATCCAAAAAGATTTTGGAAAGGATCTTGGAAGAGATCAAAAAAGGATTTTAAAAATCAAAAAAGAGGAGAATTATAAAATAGTGACTGAAGAAATCAACTCCTTTAAAAGTAAAAATGACTAAGTGGAAAATGTAAATCATCAAAATAAAATAAAAACAATCAATTGGAAAAGGAATATAAGTCATCAGAAGCTAAAATTAATCAATTAAAAAAGGAAACAAAAAACAAACTGAAAAATAAAACTGTAAATATTAGAATATGGAAAAATGGAAACTAATATGTCTATGACACAACAAGATTCCATCAAGCAAACCAAAAAAAGGGAAAAAATGGAAGAAAATGCAAAGGACCTTTTAGAAAAAAAGAAGCTGGACAATAGATTCAGGAGATATAATTTATGAATTTCTGGTCTAGCTGAATGCCTTAATCAAAGAAAGAGCCTTAAAAAATATCTTTCAGCCAATTATCATGGAAAACTGCCTTAAAACAAAAAATAGTATTTGAAAGAATGCAATATTCATCTCTGGAAAGAGATACCAGAATGTTAAACTCCAAGGAATAGTGTAGCCAAATTTCAGAATTCTTGGTTAAAGGAGAAAATACTGCAAGTAGCCAAAAAGAAGCAATTTAAATATCAATGAGGCACAATCAGAATTTCACTGTACTTCTTAAAGGATCAAAGGGCCTGGAAATTGATATTCCAGAGGGCAAAGGAACTTGGATTACAACCAAGAATCATTTACCCTCAGCCACTCTAATATGATTTTCCTAGCTCTCTGAACTGCTGAGAGGAGCTGTTTCTTTTAAAGTTGATCACCTCAAAATGTTATTAATGTGGACATTGATCTCTTGGTTTTGCTCCCTTCACTCAGCATCAAATCCTGTGCATTCATTCCATGATTCTCTAGAATCTGACAATTTATGATTTCTTATAGAAAAATAGAATCCATAATATTCATA
The DNA here is from genome assembly GCF_037893015.1 of Macrotis lagotis. Lineage (NCBI taxonomy): Eukaryota > Metazoa > Chordata > Mammalia > Peramelemorphia > Peramelidae > Macrotis > Macrotis lagotis. The sequence goes on along the minus strand of NC_133658.1, from coordinate 596,885,602 downwards.
TATCATAATTTGTTCAAACATTCCCCAATTATGGATATCTCCTCAATTTCCAACTCTTTGCCACTACAAAAAAAGTTGCTATGAATATTTGGGAACATGTGGGTCTTTTCCTACTTTTTATGATTTCTTCTGCATATAGGTCTAGAATTGGAATTGCTGGGTCAAAGGGATCGAATAATTTTTATTGCTCTTTGAGCATAGTTCCACATTGTTCTCAAGAATGATTGAATCAGTTCACAACTGCATCAGCAAGGCATCAGTGTCCCAATCCTCCCAGAACCTCTCCATCAACATCAATCTTTTTCCTTTTTTTCCCTCATTTTAGTCAAACTGATAGGTGTGAAGTGATACCTCATGGTTGTTTTAATTTGTAATTCTCTAATCAATAATGATTCAGAAAATTTTTTTCATATGATTATTTGAAATTTGAATATGATTTCATATGAATTCATATGATTTCATTTGAAAACTGTCTATTTATACACTTTGACCATTTATCAATTGGGGAATGACTTGTAAACTTAAAAATTTGATGCAATTATCTTTATATATATTTTAGAAATGAAAACTTTGTCAGAACTCCTTGTACTGATGATTGATTCCCAATTTTCTGGTTTCTTTTTAATTCTGGCAGCATTTTTATTAGTGAAACAACTTTTTAAATTTAATACAGTCAGAATCATTCATTTTGCAGTTTATAATGTACTCTAATTAATGTTTAGTAATAAATTCATCCCTTTCCCATAGATCTGATACATAATTTCCTGGTCTATTAATTTGTATATGGTGTCAACAATTATATCTAAATCCTTAGCCTATTTGACCGTATTTGTGTATTTGATGTGAGAAATGGGTCTATGACTAGTCTTTACCATACTATTTTCTAGCTTACCCAACAATTTTTATCAAATAATGAATTCTTATTCCAAGCTGGTGTCTTTGGATTTGTGTAACATAGATTGCTGTAGTCACTTACTATGTTTTCTTTTGAACTTATCCTAAATCATTGATCCATTACTCTTTTCTTAACCAGTACCAGGCAGTTTTGATATCTGCCACTTCATAGGATAGTTTTAGATCTGGTAGTGCTAGACCACCTTCCTTTACATTTTGTTTTCATTAGTACACTTCCTATTATTGCCCTATTATTGCTCCAGATGAATTTTTATGGCATTTTCCTATATTGATAAATGAGTTATTTGAGATTTTAGTATGGCACTGAAAAAGTAATTTTACTTTATCATTTTTTATTAAAATTAACTTGACAACCATGAGCAATTGACATTTTCTTAGTTATTTAGATCTTTCTTTATTTGGCTAAGAAATGCTTTAAAATTGTGTTCATACAGTTTCTGGGTTTCTCTTGAGAGGTAGATACCCAAGTATTTAACATCATTCCTTTAAATGCAATTCATCTTTCTTTCTCTTTCTCTTTGACTTTATTGTTCATATAAAGAAAGACTGATGATTGTGTGTTTATTTTATATCCTGCTACTTTGTTGAATTTGTTAATTGTTTCAAGAAGTTTTTTAGATGATTTTCTTGTCATCTCTAAGTTTCCTTCAATTTCTTTTTTCCTTTCTTATTGCTAAAGCTAACATTTCAAAATAGACAACATTCAAAATTTTCTGATAAATAGATCAGAACTGAACAGAAAATTTTATCTTCAAATACACGTCTCAAACAATGCATAAAAAGATAGATAGAAAGGGGAAACAGTTAGCAAATAAGCTTAAACTGGATATATCACTATAAGGAAATACAATAATTATAGTTCTTGAGAATATCTCTTATATTTCACTTAGGATAGTTTAAAGAAATCAAGAGATATTATGACCATATGATGACCAAGAAAGTGTTGAGTATTTTATTTATTTATTTGTTTGTGTATTCATTTATTTGTATTTATTTCTTTATTTTTTGCAAGCCAAGGGGTTGAGTGGCTTGCCCAAAGCCACAAAGCTAGGTAATTATTAAGTGTCTGAGGCCAGATTTGAACTCAGGTATTCCTGACTCCAGGGCCAGTGCTCTATCCATTGCAAAAACCTAACTGCCCCTGAGTATTTATGTTTTTAAGAAAGATTTCATTTATTATGAGTATCACAAATTTCCTCCTATTCTTGCTTCCCTCCACCCTATCCCTGCCAGGAGGCATTTGGTCAGTCTTTGCATTCTTTCCATGGTATACATGTCTCTCAGTTGAATGTGATGAGAGAGAAATCATATCCTTAAAGAAGAAAAATGAAGTATAAGACATAGCAAAAATACATAGTCTTTGGTGTTTGTTCAAACTCCACAATTCTTTCTCTGGATACAGATGATATTCTCCATTGCAGATGGCCTACAATTTCCCCTGATTGTTGCACTGATGAAATGAGCAAGTCCATCAGAGTTGATCATCATCCCCAGGTTGCTGTTAAGGTGTACAATGATTTTCTGGTTCTGCTCATCTTGCTCATCATCAGTTCATGCAAATCCTTCCAGGCTTCCCTGAATAAGCATCCCTCCTTGTTTCTATTAGAATAATAGTGTTTCATGACATACATATACCACAGTTTGTTAAGTTATTACCCAATTGAAAGACATTCATTTACTTTCCAATTCTTTACCACTACAAACAGAGCTGCTATGGATATTTTTGTACAAGTGATGTTTTTACGCCTTTTCATAATCTCTTCAGGGTATAGACCCAGTAGTAATATTGCTGGATCAAAGAGTATGCAGACTTTTGTTGCCCTTTGGCCATAATTCCTAATTGTTCTCCAGAAAGGAGAGGTTCACAGCTGCACCAATATTGTGTTAGTGTTCTAGATTTCCCACATACCTACCAACATTGATCATTGTCCTTTCTGTTCATATTGGCCAGTACAAAAGGTGTGAAGTGGAACCTCATAGATGCTTTAATTTACATTTCTCTAATAATTAATTATTTAGAGCAATTTTTCATATGAGTATGGATCATTTTGATTTCCTCATCTGTAAATTGTCTTTGCATACCCTTTGACCATTTGTCAATTTGTTATTTTTTTTTAATTTGACTCAGGTCTCAGTATATTTTAGAAATGATTTCTTTGTCAGAAATACTAGTTGTGAAAATTGTTTCCCAATTTACTACATTTCTCTTGATCTTGATTCCAGTGGTTTTGTCTATGCAAAAGTTTTTTTTTTCTGAACTTAATGTAATCAAAATTATTTAGTTTGTTATTAATGATGTTCTCCATCTTTTCCTTGGTCATAAACTGCTTCACTTTCCATAGATCTGACAGGTAAACTACTCCTCAGTCTTCTACTTTGCTTATAAAAAAGTTTTTTTCTGTCTGAATCAAGTATCCATTTTTATCTTTTCTTGGTATAGGGTTTGAGGTATTGGTCTAATCTTAGTTTCTTCCATACTGTCTTCCAATTTTCATAAAAAAATTATCGAAGAGAATGTTTTTTATCCCAATAGCTGGACTCTTTGGGTTTATCAAATAGCAGATTACTATAATAATTTCTTGCTGTTTTGCCTAGCCTATTCCATTGGTCTACCACTCTAATTCTTAGCCAATACCAGAAAGTTTTGATGACTGATGCTTTATAATATAATTTTAGATCAGGTAGGGCTAAGCCCCTTTCTTTTGCACTTTTTTCATTGAATCCCTGGAAATTCTTGACTTTTTATTTCTCCATATGAATTAACTTAAAACTTTTTCTAACTCATTATAGTAATTTTTTGGAATTTTGATTGGTAGGTCACTAAACAAGTAGTATAGTTTTGGTAGAATTGTCATTTTTTTATATAAGCTTGACCTATCCATGAGCAATTGATGTTTGCCCAGTTATTTAATTTTGATTTTATTTGCATGAGAAGTGTTTTGTAACTGTTGTCAAAAAGTTTTTTAGTTTGCCTTGGCAGGTAGACTACCAGGTATTTTATATTTTCTGAAGTTCCTTCAGATTGGATTTCTCTTTCTAGCTCTTTCTGCTGTATCTTGCTAGTCATATACATATGCATATATATATATATATATATATATATATATATATATATATATATATATATAAATGTTGAGCATTTATGAGGGTTTATTTTTTATCCTGCAATTTTGTTAAAGTTGCTAATTATTTCTAGTTGTTTTAGATGATTTTTTGGGGGAGTCTCTAAGTATTCTATCATGTCATCTGCAAAGAGTAAAAATTTTGTTTCTTCCTTCCCAATTCTTATTATTTCAATTGCTTTTTCTTAATTCTGAAGCCAACATTTCTAATACAATATTGATTCGTAGTGGTGATAATGGGCATCCTTGTTTCAACCCTGATATTATTGGGAATCCTCATTGTATATAATGCTTGTTGATGGTTTCAGATGATACTGGTCATTATTCTGAGGAAAAATCCATTTATTCCTATACTCTCTAGTGTTTTTAGTAGGAATGTGTGCTGTATTTTGTCAAAAGCTTTTCAACCTCTATTGATAAGATCATGTGTTTTCTGATTGCTTTGATATTGATATAATTAATTATACTAACACTTTTCCTAATATTGAACCAACCCTGCATTCCTGTGATAAATCCTACTTGATCATAATGCATTATCCTAGTGATAAGTGGTTATAATCATTTTGCTAATGTTGCATTTAAGATTTTTGCATCTATATTTATCAGGGAGACAGGTCTATAATTTTCTTTCTCTGTTTTAACTCTTCCTGGTTTAGGTATCAGGACCACATTGGTGTCATTAAAAAAAAAAGTTAGGCAGAGTTCCATTTATACCTATTTTTAAAAAGACTTTATATAGAATTGGAACCTCTTGATCCTTCCATGTTTGATAGAATTCAATTGTGAATCCATCTGACTCTGGAGATTTTTTCTTAGAGAGTTCAATAATGGCTTTTTGAATTTCTTTTTCTGAGATAGGATTATTTAGGTTTTTAATTTCCTTTTTATTTAATCTGGACAACTTATATTTTTGTAAATATTTGTCCATTTCACTTAGATTGTCAAATTTTTTGTCATAGAGTTGGGCAAAATAATTCCAAATTATTACTTTAATTTCTTCCTCTTTGGTAGTGAGTTTGAACACTTTTTTTCATTGATGATACTAGCAATTTGGTTTTCTTCTTTCTATTTTTGACCAAATTCACCAGAGGTTTATCAGTTTCATTGTTTTTTTCATAATACCTGAACTTGGTTATATTTATTAGTTCAATAGTTTTCTTGCTTTTGATTTTATTAATTTCTCCTTTAATTTTTAGAATTCCTAATTTGGTATTTAATTGGGGTTTTTAAATTTGTTCTTTCTCTAATTTTTTAGTTGCATACCTAGTTCATTGATTTAAGTGTTGAGGCTTTAGTCAATGCTTTAGCTAATGAGAGATGAGTATAGATGGAGAAATTGTTCTTAGAGAATATAGGTATAAATGATTCATGAAGTTATGTTGCTTTACTTGATAATTCAATTAATGAAGGTTGAAGAGGGAAAGAGGTAGAGAATATAGTCAATACTTTAGTTAATTAGGATTGTAGTACTCTGAAAGTAAGGGAAAAAAGTTCTTAAAGGTGCTGGACATAAATAGTTCATGAAGTGAGGATGCTTTAACTCATGAGAATTTTATGTCTATAGAGGGGGTATGATATAAATTAATCATAATTTGATGTTATTAATGATTCTTTAAAAGTATATTTCTAATGAGACAGAAGAAGAAAGTGTACTTGGACAGAGACTGTTGGTATGAATTTACTATGAAACAATGATGTTTTTAAATCAATCAATCAATAGATCAACCCTCCAGAATTATTCTGGAAAATTATCAGGACAGATAATAAGAGTTTATTTTGACAGAAGGGTTCTGGGTACAAGACATAGTTAAAACAATAGATTATTGTACTTGGGATTATTACTTCCACTACATTCACAAAATTATATGATACATTAGTGTATATATAAATATAATTATTTATTTATATAGTATAATATATGCATATATGTGTTTAAATATGTATATCTATACAGATATGTATGTATATGCATATATGCATTTTGGTTTTGTGTTATAGTTTAAAACTCATGTTAGTCATACCAAGTCTCAGAATAGCATTCCAAACTTAGGCTCAGAGAGTTTAAGTCTCTTATCTTTAACCATGCAGGAAGTTTTTCGAGCATGTCATGTACCTTATGGATTTAACACTGGCTAATATCTGCTTTAAAATTAGTTTATTCATATATTTTATTTCCTTTCAGCTTTCATTAGGTTTTTTTATAGGTTTTTGCAAGGCAAACGGGGTGAAGTGGCTTGCCCAAGGCCACACAGCTAGGTAATTATTGTCTGAGACCGGATTTGAACACAGGTACTCCTGACTCCAGGGCTGGTGCTTTTTCCACTATGCCACCTAGCCACCCCAAGGGTTTGAATCATAATATATCATAGACATCTATGAATATATCTTATCTTCCTACTAGATTATATTTCAAAAAAGGCTAGGCTCATTTCTCATCTAAACTTTGTATATTCTACCAGAGTCCTTTGTCCACAAAAAGTGGGAATTGACAGAACTAGGATCTAAGTCTAGTTGAAATTATTTATATTTAGTCTAGTTGAATTTATTTATAAATAAAAGTTGTTTAAATTCAACTACACTAAAGATCTGGCTTAGATCCTAGTTCTGTCAATTCCCACTTTTCTAACCTTGAATAAATCACATGAGTCTTAATTTTAGTGACTTTATCTGTAAAAAAAAAGTATCATAATGGACATCCCATCTATCTCACAAAGGGTGTGCTAGAATCAAATGGGATAAGAGATACAAAAACACTTACTACTTACTTCATTGAGATAAAATGAAGTTCCTTTCTTTTGGGAAGAAATAGCAAGTATATGGGATATATGGACAAGAACTCTGAAAATGCAAAAGAGTAATTATAATTCTATTTCTCTAGAAACTTTTCTGGACAATAATAATTGTTCCCAGTATCTGGAAGTTCCCTGATCAAGTGACTTGACCTTTTCATTTCCTCATACAACTATTAGTGGAATAAAACTAATAGCTTCCCTATTTGTGTAACCTGTATTTTATGCCAGAAAGTTGAGCTCAGCAAATACATTTTGTTTGGAAATGGTCCCAAATAAGATAGACTTTTTTTTTTACTTAGGAAAAAATAATATAGAGAAAAGAGAGGAAAAAAATAACTCAATGTATGGATTTCTTAATTTTTCCCTTTTCTTTGCATTTCAGTAAGTATGGAGTCTTTGTGTTTGGGTAATTCACACTCTCCTTCCTAAATTATCTCTGGACAAAATATCTCCACTGAAACCTTTTTGGAAGTCAGGTTTCTGAAACTTGATGGACGATAGCCAATTCTGATTGAATTTATCTAGGTGTTATCTATTCCTAAAGACCTATTGTTTCCAAAATCTGGATGAAACTAAAAATGTCTTACCTCTCCACTAGTAAACTGCTATTTTAGATAAGAATGAAAATCTATAATATACTAATCACTTTCCTGAAATTCAATAAGATCTTTGAATACATACACACACACACACACACACACACACACATATATATATATATATATATATATATATATATATATATATATATATATATATATATATAGAACAGATGAGCTCCTAAAACATTGAGCAAGTCAGAAATATTTGTCAATTCCATGAACAAAAGCACATCTCCCTGCTCTCAGAATACAGAAAGCAGTTTTCTGTGAATACTTTTTTTAAAATTAGCCTTATGTAAAACATTAAAAGACCCAGGACGAGCAGAGATTGCTACAATAATTAACTTTCAATTAAGAATCATTTATATAGTCAAATTATCCATTATGCTGCAATGACCATATGAATATTCTGACTAGCCTGTGAAGACTGATGATTGTCTCAGACTATTTATGTGATTGTCTCATAGAATTTATATATCTTCCAGAGAAATATCCAGGACAGTGTAGAGAGATGTCTAATGGGAGAAAATGCAATTTTTATTCAGAAACAGGAATTTCAGAAAAAAGTAAACTTTTAAAGCTCCTTCTTTCATAAATATTTGGGAAAGTCAATGTGCTAACCTGCTCTTTGCAGTTGGAGTTGCAATCAGTACACAGATATAAATTCTGACTGCCATCAGAAACTTTTATAGCTAACAATAAAAAATGACTATGAGCATGGCAAAGTCTACCTGCAGCATGATCTCTATTTCTGTTATTTTCTCTCCAAGATCTTTGGAATGAGGTTCTCATCTTTAGATTGTCTGTTTTTAGGCTTGAGAACATGAGAAGCAGCAAAAATCTATTTACAATTTCATTCTTTCAGTCTGAACTGCCATTATGTGCATAGACCATCACTTATTGAGGTGTGGGATATGAGCAGTATTGGGAAAATTCACTCATGATCCAAAGTCTTGTTTCTCTTTCACTTCAGTTTCATTAAATTCAACCTTTTGGCATAAGTATTGCTCTCTTTAGGGACTTCTGTAAAACTGCAAGTCACTTTCCTAAGAACGATGTAGAATGGTCCCAATACTATAATGTGAATATATTTATCATAACATTTGCTTCATTGATAAAAGGAATCTAGAGCTATCTTGGCAGCATTGGGTTTTATTTTTTATATTAAATTTTATTTTATTTTCACAAAAGACCATTTTTTCTCTCCCACCTTCATTTCCATTGTTAAAACAAGAAAAACAAAATCCTTGTTACAAATATTTATTCAAAAAATACAATCTTCTGCATTGTCCATGTCTGAAAAGAGTAAAAAAAACAGTTGTCTTGCACTCTGATTCCTTCACCTTTCTACCATTTTCATCATGAGTTCTCTGGAATGATGGTTGAACATTGTATTAATCAGACTTCCTAAGTCTTCAAAGTTGTTTGAGCTTATAATATTGTTATTATGTACACATTCTTATTTCAATCTTATTCAGTTCTTAAAATTCTTCCCAGATTTGTCTGGAACTCTCACATGACATACTTGTTCAACCATTCTCCAGTTGATTGGCAAGAAGAAGGGGAATGAGGACACAAGAATGTAACTTTAGAAAATTCAAAATTTTTCCTGAGATATAGAAATTGCTAGCAATTGCAGGAATCATCAACAAACATTAAAAAACACCCTACATCTACAAATATTTTGAGGTATGGCATAAAGCTTCTATAAAGTTCCCAATTCCATTTTTTTTTCTTTTAGTGGAGATTCAGACTAGACAAATAGTCTAGATCGTGGGCAACTATCAATAGGGTATTCCCATGGGAGACTAGGATATAAAGATGATAGCCAGACTTGTCAGATCAAACACAGGAAAAATATTATAGAATTTTTCTGAAGATTAGTGACAGTCAAGTAATCTGAAACAGATATCCAGGCAGAGATCAAGAGTCCTCTACTATCAGGTAGAGTTCAATGCAATCAGTTGAGGCCACCAAGGTTTTGAAGAACTGATATACTGGGACTAAAGACAAAGACAGGTAAAGCCAATGATTGTGGTTGAGCATGTGAGATGTAGTCTAAATAGGTAAAAGCATGAAAATGCAATCGAGATAGACATTTAATTTCAGTGAATGAGATTTAAATTCGTTTATCTGAACATACCCAAAAACTCTTCTTAATAGAACCAGTTCAAGTTTAGTCATAATTATAGAGGCATCAGGAACAGGGCCAGATAAACAGCAAGAGCAATGTAGTAATTTTTACTTAGTTAGTAAATACCTTTCACATGGGTTATTTCAATAGTCTTTTAATTGTTCTATCTAACTCACACATCTTTCCTCAACAATTCATCCTGTATGCATCGATCAAATTGACATCCCTAAATTTTTTTTGACTATATCATCCCTCTGACAAGACACTTCATTGTGTCTCTCTTCCCTGTATGATAAATATAAGTTCCTTTGTTTGGAAATTTAAAGCCCTTCATAATTAGGCTCCATCATGTCTTTCCAAATTAATTGACAATATCGTTCCAACTACACTATAAACTATTAAAGGAAAAACATAAATTTACTTTTATCTTTGCATTTCCAGAGCTTAACACAATGACTGCTGCAACATGAGGTGCCTAATAATTCTTGCTTACATAAAGGATAGACTAATAAAAACACTCTATGATCCAGATAAACTGATCTCTTTGTTTTTCTGACACTCTATACTTGCACAAACTATAATAGTAGTTGCCACTCTCCCCCTCCTCAGTATTATTTTTGAGAATTCTTAGTCAATTCAAGGCTCAATTAAATAACAGCCTCCTCCAAATTCTCTATGTTTCCAATTTTTTAAATGTTCTCCCTATTTCTGAATTATAATAGGACTATTTCCAAAATAAATTTTCATTAGCATTTTACTTTTATATACCCATAATTTTCCAAATTATCATTTTCATTCATTCTCCCAGGGAACCACGCCATATAAAAAGCATCTTTTACAAAAGAAAAAATAAAACAAAAATATCAACAAAAATGATAAATATGTGAAAAGAATATGAAAATGTGTTCAGTGTTCTATTCCTGTTGATATCTCATTTCTTCAGACAAGCAGGTTGAGAATATGTTTTCATCCCTTCTTTGGAGTCTTGCATGTTTTCCATTATTTTCTTTTAAATTTACTTTTTGTAAATATTTTATTTTTATTTATCTGTGTGCATGTTGCTTTAAGGTCAGCAGTATTTTTCAATTTATGTTTTTATTACTATTTTCTCCTCTTCTCACTCCTCTCCCTTTCCCCTTTGTTCTCTTTCTTTTTTTCTACTTTTCTCTTAGTTCATTTCTGTCTCCTCTTTTCTCCTGCCCCTTTGCCTCACCTCTTTGATTCTTATATTGATTGAATGATTAACTGCATAATTTATTATATTTTTATCAAATTAGCAAAAGAGGAAAGGAAGAAGGAAAGAAGAAGAAAGAAACAGAAAGAAAGAACAAAAAATAGAAAAAGGAGGGAAGGAGGCAAAGAAAAAGGGAGGTAAGAAGGAAGGAGGCAAAGAAGGGAAGAAGGAGGGAAGGAAAGACTGAAGGAAGGAAGAAATAAAATGAATAAATAAGGTGGAAAAAGATATTCATTAACCATCAAGAAAGGAAACTACAGTAGCTATCATCTGCTCTGTCACCCTTTCTCCTCCTTGTCAATTAGTTGAAGTCTAACAACGTTCATAAGAACCCAACCTTGAGACAGGAAATCTTTATCATCCTAATGTAAATGATAGAGAAGATCTAATTTAGTTTTTGATTGGATAGTACTCCAATCATTCCTCATTTCCAGTAAAATTTAGGTACTTCATCAAACCATCTCTAAACCATTAGGCAAGGCAAGAACTCTTCATTATCTACCCTGCTACCTCTCTCCAATTCCACCTCTCCCAAACTACCTCTCAAACAAGGATTGATATTCAAATCATCTTTACTATTGCTTCTAGAAGATACAAGATAATCCGCTGCCCTGTGGCCACCACTCAAAATTTCTGTGATTCTGAGTACCTGACAGCCTAATTTAAAATTCTTTATCATTTTATAATACTATTTCTCTCTGTTCACTCTTTCTATCACCTTCTGGAGCTCAAGTTCTATTGCTAATAATATGCACTTCATTTTAGATTATGAGTACTCTCTACTTGGAAATTGCTTTATTTGTATTTAATTTTCTATGTAGATGATGTTTTCCTCAATTACAATGTGAGCTCCTTGGGAACAAGAACTGTTTGATTTTGTTTTTATGGCCTCAGAACCTAGAAGAACATTTAGCTTGTAGAATGACTTGTTGATTTAAACTGCAGTAAAGAAACAGCAAAACCAAAAGATGCTAATTTTAATGTTCTCCCCAAATTTATTTTAATACTAATTTTTATTAATTTAATATTAACATGGTATATATAAATTCATTATGTTTTTCAAAAGAATGAGTTCCAGACATCATTGGATTTTCTGTTGGTGCATTCATTTGCTTTCAAAATAGCTTGGAATTGACTTCTAGCCAAGATGGTAGAAAGAAGACAGACAATGTGGTAAGGTCTTCTGGTCTTCCCTCATATATAATATGAAATGGACCTCTTAACAGAAAGTCAATCTACACAACCCAGAAGAAGAAGTTAAGAGAAGAACAAGGACTGTCTCCAGGGATCAAAGGTGAGCCAAATACAGAAAGCAGAGAGACAGCAGGGGCGGGGTGAGAGCCAAACTAACCTAATATCAGCTACAGAGGCTTTGACTGAAGGACCAATGGTTTGAGAGTCAGTTAAGCTGTGGAGGCTTTGGCTGTGAGAACTCCACCAGGTAGTCTGAAGTGCTCCATGGAGGCTAGAGGGTGAGTTCCAGCAGATAGAATTGTAGAGTTCAGTTGGACATTGATCCACTGGACTCAGCATCTGAAAGAACATGGACTTCATACTTTCATTTCAGGGGAAGTCCTCTTTGCATCACAAACACAGAAACAGCCCCCTTCCTCCCAACAAACTCCCAGGCACAGGCATGGACAACAGAGTTCCTACAGCTGAAGAGAGAGAGTAACATTTTTACCCCAGAGCAGAGCCCACATTGATTAAGGATAAAAGTATCCAGCACCCAATGCACTCGCTACAGGCCTTGGGAGAGGGCCTCAAATCAAAGTCACAGACACTCCAGAGAAAGAAACCAGAGTCCCCTATTGGCTGACACACTTGGAATTACAACACCTGGTAAGCAAATTCTAGAGATCACAACATCAAACCTCTATGTACTAGCCCCTAAGCAACACAAGACCTTAGGAAAATGAAGAAAGGCCATTGATAAGGTGTACATTCCATAGAAAATAATCTAAAAGGTAAAGACCCTAACTCAGAGAGTTGTAGAACTTCTGATGTGAATGTGATTTGGTCTCAAGCCCAGAAAAAACATGCTTGAAGAAATCAAGAAGGGGTTTAAAAATTGGGTGGAAAATTTGGGAAAAAGATACTCAGGAGAAAATTGACACCTTACAACAAGGAAAATAATCTTGGAAAATACAATAATCATATGAAAAATTGCTCTAAATCATTACTTATTAGAGAAATGCAAATGAAAGCTTCTATGAGGTACCACCTCACACCTCTCAGACTGGCCAATATGACCAGAAAGGATAATGATCATTGTTGGAAGGGTTGTGGGAAGTCTGGGACACTATTACATTACTGTTGGAGCTGTGAACTCATCCAACCTTTCTGGAGTGAAATTTGGAAGTATACCCAAAGGGCAACAAAAATGTATATACTCTTTGATCCAGCAATACCACTACTGGGTCAATACCCTGAAGAGATGATGAAAAATATGATGAAAAAACATCACTTGTACAAAAAATTATTCATAGCAGCCCTATTTGTGGTGGTGAATAATTGGAAATCAAGTCAATGTCCTTTAATTGGGGAATGGCTTAGCAAACTGTGGTATATGTATGTCATGGAGCACTATTGTTCTATTAGAAACCAGAAGGAATGGGAATTCAGGGAGGCCTGGAGGGATTTGCTTGAACTGAGACTGAGTGAGATGAGCAGAACCAGAAAAAACACTGTACACACTAACAGCAACATGGGGGCGATGATCAACCTTGAAGGACACATTCACTTCTTCAGTGCAACAATCAGGGAAAATTTGTGGCTGTCTTTATCCAGATAAAGAACTGTGGAATTTGAACAAAGTTCAAGGACAATTCCCTTTAATTTAGGAAAAACACTATCTTATTCTCTTATATTTTATGTTTCTTCTTTAAGGATATGATTTCTCTCTCATCACACACAATTGGGATCAATGTACAACATGGAAACAATGTAAAGACTGACAAATTGGGGAGAGGGAAGTAATATTGGGGGGAAAATTTTAAACTAAATATAAATAAACTCTTTAATAAAACATACACACACACACACACAAAAGAAAAATACAATTGGACACATGCAAAAAGAAATTAATTCCATCAAACCCTCAATTGGACAAATGGATAACTCCTTCAAAACAGAATTGACCAATTGTCAAAGAGTTGCAAAAGGTAAATGATGAAAATTCTTCTTTACAATAAAAAAGGAGTCTGTTGAAAATAATGATTTCATGAGACAATAAGAATCTATTAAACAAAATAAAATTGAAAAAATAAGAAAATGTAAAATATTTCATCTGCAAACCCACTGACCTTGTGAATAGAACTAGGAGAGACAACTTAAGAATCATTGGGCTTCTTGAAAATATTGAGTAGAAAAAAAAAAAGCTTGGACTTAACATTTCAGAATTTAGTGATGGAAAATTACCCTGATATCATGGAATCAGAGGGGAAAATAGTTATTGTAAAAATACTAGCAATCCCCTCTTTAAAAAGGGGAACAGTAAAGAGAGAGGAGGATGGAGGAGATTGAATGGTATAAATCAAATTACATAAAGAGGTACAAAGGACCTCTCACAATAAAGGGGAAGAATGGAGGAGGTAAAAAATTGCCTTCAACTTACTCTCAGTAGATATGGCATAAAGTTAACTTATACAAATTCAGTTAAGAAGCTGATTTTACCTTTCGTTTATTAAAAGGGGAAATGAGGATGTGGGATGAAAGAGGCACTAGCAGAAGAAAGGGAAGGAAGAAGGGAAAAAAAGGAAAGGGGAGGGCGTTTGATATGAGGGGAAACACAGTGAAGGTGATGGTATTAAGAAAACATACTGGGGAACATGGATAAAGTGAAAAAAGGGAAAAATACAAACAGAAGGAAGATACCATGGATGACAATGAAGAGTTAGTAATTAAAATTTGAATGTGAATTGAATTAACTCTCCGTTAAATCATAAGCAAATAGCAGAGTGGATTAAAAACCAGAATCCTGCAATATATGCTTACAAGAAACTAATTTGAAGCATAGAGGTACATACAGAGTAAATGTAAAAGGTTGGAGCAAAATATATTTTGCTTCAGCTGAAGTGAACAAAGCAGGGGTGGCAATCCTTATCTCAGATAAAGGAGCTATAAAAATAGATCTCCTTAAAAGAGATAAGTAAGGAAACTATATCCTCCTAAAAGGTACCATAGACAATTAAGTAATTTCAATACTAAGCATGTATGCATGAAATAGTATAGTATCCAAATTCTTAGAGGAGAAATTAAATGAGTTAGAGGAAGACATAAGCTACAAAACTCTACTGGTGGGAGACCTCAATCTTCCACTCTCAGATTTAGATTAAATGTAATCATAAATAAACACTAAGGAAGTTAAGGAGTTAAATGGAGTGTGTTAAAACCTAGGTATTTTAGACCTTTAGAGAAAATTGAATGGGGATAGAAAGGTATATACGTTTTTTTCTGCATTACTTGGCACTTACACAAAATTTGACTATATACAAGGGCATAAAAACGAATCATTTGCAGAAAGGGAGAAATAGTGAATACATCCTTCTCAGATCATAATGCAATAAAAGTAACATGCAATAATGGGTAAGGGAGAGATAGATCTGAAACTAATTGGAAACAAAGCTACATCATTTTAAAGAATGAGTGGATCAAACAACAAATTATCGAAAGAATTAATAATTTCATCCTGGATAATGACAATAATGAGACAACATACCAAAACTTAAATGATACAATCAAGGAATTTGTCAGAATGTTATATTATAGCGTTAAATGCTTACAGGAATAAATTAGAGAAAGAGAAAATAAAAAAAACTAAATATGCAACTAAAAATTGAGAAAAAACAAATTAAAAACCATCAATTAAATTTCAAAATAGAAATTCTAAAAATTAAAGAAGAAATTAATTATGCTGCCCAACTGTATGCCAATAAATTTGATAAGTGAAATGCTCAATAATTACAAAAATATAGGTGGCCCAGGTAAAATGAAGAGGGAATTTATGGACCTAAATAAACCTCTCTCAGAAAAAGAATTTCAACAAGCCATTGTTGAAATCCCTAAGAAAAAAAATTCTCCAGGACAAGATAGATTCACAAGTAAATTCTATCAAACATTTAAGGAACAATTGGTTCAAATTCTATATAAACTATTTGGCAAAAAAGGTCAAGAAGGGTCTCTGCCTAACTCTTTCTATGACAGCAATATTGTGCTGACACCTAAACCAGAAAGAGTTAAAACAAAGGAAGGAAATTATAGACCTGTTTCCCTGATAAATATAGATGCAAAAATATTGAATAAAATCTTAGGAAAATGATTACAAGTTATCACTAGGATAATACAATATGACCAAGTAGGTTTCATCCCAGGAATGTGGGGTTGGTTCGATATTAGGAAAACTGTTAGTTTAATCAACTATATCAATACCAAACCTATTAGAAGTCATATGATCATATCAATAGATGCCAAAACAGTTTTGACAAAATACAGTACCCATTCCTGCTAAAAATACTAGAGAGTGTAGGAAAAAATAGATTGTTACTCAGAATAATAAGCAGTATCTATCTGAAAACATCAACAAGCATTAGATGCAATGGGGATAGGCTAGAGGCATTTCCAATAAGATCAGATGGGAAACAAGGATGCCTATTACCATCACTGCTATTAAATATTGTATTAGAAATATTAACTTCATCAAAAGGCGAAGAAAAAGAAATTGAAGTCATTAGGTTTTTGAAGGAAGAGAAAAAACTCACTCTTTGCAGATGACAGGAGGGTATACCTAGAGAATCATAAAAAGCCATCTAAAAAACTACTAGAAATAATTACCAACTTTTCCAAAGTCACAGGATACAAAATAAATCTTCATACATCCTCAACATTTCTATTTATGACTATCAAGATACAGCAGAAAGAGTTAGAAAGAGAAAAGTAACTCCAGATAATACTTGGAAGTCTAACTGCAAAGGCAGAATCCAGAAACCTTATGAAAGATATTACAAAACACTTCTCAAACAAATAAAATCAGATTTAAATAACTGGGCAAATATTAACTTCTCATGGATAGCCAAAGCTAATTTAATAGATATGAAAATTCTACATACATTAAACTACTTACTTAGTGCCCTAGAAATCAAAAGTCCAAAAAGACTCTTTAATGAGTTAGAAAAAATGGCAAGTAAATTCATATGGAGAAATAAAAAGTCAAGAATTTCCATGGATTTAATGGGAAAAACTGCAAAAGAAGGTGTCTAAATTTATATTATCTAAAATTATATTTTAAGCCATCAGTCATCAAAACTTTCTGGTATTGACTAAGGAAGAGTGTGGTGGATCAGTGGAACACACTAGGTGAAGTAGCAAGAAATGATTATAGTAACCTTCTGCTTGATCAACCCAAAGAGTCCAGCTTTTGGAATTAAAAATTCTCTTTGTTAAAAAACTTTTGGGAAAATTGTATGTTAATATGACAGAAACTCATATTAGACCAACACCTCAAACCCTATGCCAAGGTATGATCAAAATGGATACAGGATTTAGACATAAAAGACAACAATATGATCTAGGATAACAAGAAATAGTTTACCTGTCAAATCTATGGAAAGGGAAGTAGTTTATGACCAAGCAAGAGATGGAGAACCTTATTAAAAACAAACTAGATAATTTGGATTACTTTAAATTAAAAAGCTTTTGCAAAGAGAAAACACTGTAAACAAGATCAAAAGAAATGTAGTAAATTGGAAAAAAAATTTACAACTAGTATTTCTGACAAAGGACTCATTTCCCAAATATATAGACAGCTGAGTCAAATTTATAAAAAAAAAAAAGAAGCCATTCCCGAATTGCTAATGGTCAAAGGATATGTAGAGGCAATTTAGAGATGAGGAAATCAAATAGATCTAAAATTGCTCTAAATCATTACTTATTAAAGAAATGCAAATTAAATCATCTCTGAGGTACTAGCTCACACACCTCAGACTGGCCAATATAACCAGAAAGGACAATGATCAATGTTGGAAGGGATGTGGGAAATATGGGACACTAATACATTATTGGTGGAGCTATGAACTCCTTCAAAGTTTCTGGAGAGCAAATTAGAATTATGCCCAAAGGGCAATAAAAATGTGGTTACCCTTTGATACAGCAATTCCACTACTGGGCCTATACCCTGACGAGATCATGAAAAAGGGTAAAAGCATCACTTGTACAAAAATATACATAGCAGCTCTATTTGTAGTGGCAAAAAATTAAAAATTGAAAGAATGCCCAGCAGCTGGGGAATGGCTGAACAAATTAGGATATATTTATGCAATGGAAAACTATTGTTCTTTTTTTTTTAGATTTTGCAAGACAATAGGGTTAAGTGGCTTGCCCAAGGCCACACAGCTAGGTAATTATTAAGTGTCTAAGGCTGGATTTGAACTCAGGTACTCCTGACTCCAAGGCCAGTGCTCTATCCACTGCGCCACCTAGCCTCCCCTGAAAACTATTGTTCTATTAGAAGCCAGGAGTGATGGGAATTCAGAGAAGCCTGGAAAGATATGCATGAACTCATGCTGAGTGAGATGAACAGTACCAGAATAATTTTGTGCACCATAGTAACAATATGGGGTTGATGACCAATCTTAATGGACTTGGTCATTGCATCAGTCAGCAATCACAGATAATTTTGGGGTTTCTGTGATGGAGAATACCATCTATATCCAGAGAAAGAATTATGGAGGTTTCAGCAAAGACCAATCATTAATACCCTTAATTTAAAAAAATTCTCCTTATGTATATTTACTATACCTTATAATTTTTTTCCTTAAGGATATGATTTCTCTCTCAACACATTCAACTTAGATCAACGTATAGCTTCAAAACAATGTATAGACTAACGGACTGCCTTGTATAGGGGGTGGGTGGAAGGAAGTGAGATTAGGGGAAAATTATAAAATTCAAAAATAAATATATTTTAAAATAACTTGTTAGTTCAGTCAGATGCTAGAAATCTTGAATTCCTGGTTATTTGATTTTTGTAACTATTATAGCAAGAAATGGAATAGGGGAGCAAATGGTTATATTAAAACACACCTTATCTTCTTTTTTATTTTTTTTAACTTATTTATTTATTTCCATCCATATGTACATGCATATTTCCAAGTTACCAATTTCTCTCTACCCCTCCCTTCCCACTGCCCTCCCCTCAGCAGGGAACTGTCAAGTTAGCATTTTGCCTACATATTTTATTAAATATGATTACAAATCAGTAATTTATGGCATGATGAATTAGGATTAAAGGAAAGAGATACTTAAGAGATAATTTTATGGGGTGCCTAGGTGGCGCTGTGGATAGAGCACTGGCCCTGGAGTCAGGAGTACCTGAATTCAAATCAGGCCTCAGACACTTAATAAATACCTAGCTGTATGGCCTTGGGCAATCCACTTAACCCCATTGCCTTGACAAAAACCTTAAATATAAAGAGATAATTTTTATAAAGTGTTCATCAGATTTGGAAGGGGTGGGTTTTTTTTTCTGTATATTTTGTTTTGTTGTGTTTTTCCTCCTCAGGATGGGGATAATATAATCCATAACCAGTCAGATACAGCTTTCGGGATTGTTAAGAGGAGTTGCTTCCATCAAGACTGTTCATTTCATAATGTTGTTGTTGATGTGGACATTGTTCTCTTGGTCCTACTCCCTTCGCTCAGCATCAGATCCTGTAAGTCATTCTTTAGAGTCTAACCATTTATGGTTTCTTGCAGAACAATATTATTACATAGTATTCATGCACCATAACTTGTTTAGTCATTTCCTAATTAATGGGCATCCCCTCGATTTCCAAATATTTGCCACTGTTGTTGTTCCTTCACTTTATCAAGCTCTGAAAGGGACAGAGTGAGCTTCTCCTGCTGTTCAGAAAGATATTTCTCATTAAGACTCAGAAGGTCCTGGCATTCTCTATACTGTTGTTGCAGGGCTTCCCTTTCTCTGATGATAAGCTGATTATGTTCTTCTAGTTGTCTGATTTTCTTCTCAAATGAGTCCTGTTCAGCTTTTAGTCGTTCTTCTGTTACTTCCTTTTCTTCACTTACCCTGGCAAGCTCTTTAACTAAGTTTGCAATACGTCTTTTGTCTTCAGGACATAAATCTTTCAAGCTGGCACTCTTCATTCCTCCATTGTGAACAGTCTCTTTATGTGCTGAGTCTCCTTTACCTTTGAAAGGATCCATAGTGACAGAAGTATCAGTTGTCTTTGAAGCCTTGAGTTTGACATCAGCTTTGGAAAATTTCAACTTGTGTTTTGCTCTACTATTTCCTGATGCAGAAATTCCTGAAATATGAAGCACTTCATGTTCATCATCAGAAAGGTCTCGGCTCCAGTACGCCTCGACCCCCGTGCCCGTGACTGCCGTCACATCTGCCATCTTGAAACAACCAGCACACCTTATCTTCTCTGGTTTTCTTCTCTCTTCAAGTTTTCTTTCCTTCAGATGACAGAAAGGGGAAGAGAAAAGCCAACTAGATAGTAGAATGATACAATTGAAAAGTGATTGATATACCCCCTAGAGGATCCTTCACAAAACTACATTCAAAAGTAACTTTTTACCAAGTACTTATTACCAAGACATCCTCTTCCCAAGTTATTATCAGTAAGAACTGCCTACTGGGATTCACTTCCCTAAATTAATCTCTGTAAATTTAGTTATCTTAATCTTAGTTATATAGATAGTAATAATTAGTAATTTGTAACTTTTACAGGCTATTTCATGAAGAAAGACCTTCAGAAATCACATTCTGAAAGTATGCCTACTTTTAAAAACTAATTTAGACCTGATGTAAAAAGCAAAACAAAAGGCAGAAGAATGACTTAAAAAAGCAGAATTGGCCAGCTGGAAAAGGAGATAAAAATGTTCTCTGAAGAAAATAACTCCTTCAAATGCAGAATGAAACTAAAGGAAGCTGATGACTACAAGAAATCAGGAAGAAAAAAAATTCTTCCAAAAAAAGCCAAAAATTAGAAGAAAATGTGAAATATCTCATTGGAAAACAAGCAACCTTGAAAACAGATCCAGATGAAATAATTTATAAATTATTGACCTACCTGAAAGTCAAGACCAGGAAAAAAGCCTAGACTCCATTTTTCAAAAAATAATACAGAAAAATTCCCCTGAGATCCTAGAATCAGAGGGTAAAAATAGAAATTGAGGGAATTCAATGGTCACCTCTTGAAAGAGATCCAAAAAGAAAAACTTCCAGGAATATTATAGCCAAATTCCCAAACTCGCAAGTCAAAGAGAAAATTCTAAAAGCTGCCAGAAACTCACAATTCAACTACTATGACTCCATACTCAGGATTACACAGGATCTAGCAGAATCTAATTTAAGGGCTTGCAGGGATTGGAATGTGAAATTCTGGAAGGCAAAATACCTTGGTTTACAACCAAGTATCAGTTACCCAGCAAAACTGAAAATCCTCTATTGGGGTAAAGATGGACTTTAAATGAAACAGGGGACTTTCAGATTTTCCTATTGAAATAACCAGACCTGAACAGAAAGTTTGATATTCAAGTACAGGACTCTGGTGAACCATAGAGAAGGTGAATGAGAAAGACTCCTTATGAGGAACTTAATGATATTGAACTGTTTGTATTCCTGCATGGGAAAAAGATGCTGATAATTCTCATGAAATTTCTCATTTATAAGAGCTGTTAGAAGGAGCATATATAGACAGAGCACCAGAAGGAGTGGAATATAATAATATAAAATAGTAAATAAATGCAATCAATGGATAATGAGGGGAAGTACAGGGAGGAAGAGAAGGGAAAGGAAGAAGGCACTAAGAAATTCCGCATGAAGTCAACAAAAAAGCTTTTTCAATGGAGTTGAATGGGGGAAGGCAAGGGAGAATCAGTGAGCCTTCATTCTCATCAGAAACAGCTCAGAGAGGAAATTACATACACACTTAAATAGAATATAGAAATCTATTTTACCCTAGAGAAAATGAGAAGAGAGGAATGGGATAAGGGGGAATGGGGGATGGGAAGGGGAATAGGTGATAAAAGAGAAGGAAGATTGTGGAAGAGGGTACTCAGTTACAACACACTTTTGGACAGGGCCAGGGTGAAAGGAGAGAATAGAATAAATAAAAGTGGGGAGGGATAGACAAGAGGGAAATACAGCTAGTAATAACAACTGTGGGAAAAATACTGAAGCAACTTCTCTGGTGAACTTATGATAAAGAAGGCAACTCACCCCAGAGACAGAGCCATTGAAATCTGAACATAGCCTCAAGTTCATTTTTTTCTCTTTCTCACTATTATTGAGGTTTCTTATCTTTTTTTTGGTGGGGGAGAGGGTTTTATATTTACTCTTATAAAATTATTGCAATAATATAAAATAAATAAACCAAAATCATACTTGAAAAAATATTCAAGCATATGGATGAAAAAATGATTTTTTAAAAGTTAAAAAAAAGATAATTAATTACCTTAACTTTTTTCTTCTTGCTGTTGTTGCTGCTATTATTGTTATTACTGGATGTTTGAAAACAAATACATTAAGGTGCTGCACTAAAAAAAAAAATAAAAAATAAAAATACTTAACTGAATGTATGTAAATTAACTTTAACCAAGTCTGATGAGTTTAAGATTTAGGTGGTTCTTACCTCCTTCCTTCTTCCCCTCTATTAAAATAGATCTTTTGTAATCTCTTGATGTAATGAGATTTACCCCAATCAATCTCCTCCATCCTCCCATCTCCTTACTATCCCTCTTTTTAAGGAGGTAATGTTTTTAAAATATTTCTACCTGAAAAGTTATGAGTGTGCAACACTTCTGGCTAAGTATATTCTCTCTAATAGAGTTACAATTCTCAAGAGATATTGGAGTCTTTCTCAAAGGTAGGGATTTAGCCAGTTTCATCTTATTGTATAGCAGGGTTTTTTCCT
Organism: Macrotis lagotis; assembly: GCF_037893015.1. Lineage (NCBI taxonomy): Eukaryota > Metazoa > Chordata > Mammalia > Peramelemorphia > Peramelidae > Macrotis > Macrotis lagotis. Next base: position 596,862,867 of record NC_133658.1, on the reverse strand, counting down.
TTACTTTTTTTAACCTCTTCATCTGTCTCTTGAGCCTCCTGTTTGATATCCAAATTTTCTATTTATCTCTGATCGTTTCATCAGGACATATTGGAAGTCTCCAATTTCATTAAATGTCTATTTTTCCCCTAGAAGAGAAGGTTCAGTTTTGCTGGGTAGTGGATTCTTGGCTGCATTCCAAGCTCCTGCACTCTTCTGAATATCTCATTCCAGGCCCTTTGCTGCCTAATATTGATACAGCCAGGTTCTGCATTATCCTTACTATGACTCCTTGGTATTTAAATTTTTTCTTTCTAGCTGCTTGCAGGATTTTCTCTTTTATCTGATAGTTCTGGAATTTGGCCACAACAATTCTTGGTGTTTTAATTTTGGGATCTCTTTCCAGAGGGGATTGGTGTGTTCTTTCAATGATTATTTTTTCCTCTGCTTCCATGATATCAAGGCAGTTTTCCTTCACTAAATCCTGTAATATTAAGTCCAGGTTTTTTTCTCTTTAATGTTTTCAGGAAGTCCTATAATTCTCAGGCTGTCCCTTCTCGATTGGTCCTCAAGATCAGTGGTTTTGCTGATAAGGAATTTTATATTTTCTTCTATTTTTTTCATTTTTTTTATTTCACAGATACCGTTCTTTTTTTAGAGAAGAATTTTCTTCATTTACCTTTTTTAAAACTCCTTTCCCAGTTGACAATTCTATTTTTCAAGGAGTTTTCCATTTGCCCAATTGATTAAGAGAATTATTTTCTTTTTTCATTTCCACAATTGAGAATTTGAGAGAATTATTTTCTTTTTGTATTTATCCATTGTATTTTCCAATGTTTTGTTTTCTTTTTGTAATGTGTTAATTTTCACTTGACTTTCTTTTCCAACCTTTTTCAATTGATTTTTAAAATCCTTCCTGATTTCTTCAAGGTGTCTTTCTGGGCTGGAGACCAATTTATATTCTCCTTAGAAGTGCTATATCTTGCTGGGTTCAAATTTGTTCCTTCTAAGAATTTCTCCATGGGTCCCCCTTTTCGCTGATTTTTCTTCATTGTTCTAGGACCTTGTGTTGGGTGGGGGTGGCTCTCAGAGGGTTGCTTTTGAAGATCCTAGAGGCTTTGTTCCCTTGATTTAGTAATTCCAAGAGCCAGCCAGTAGGGGATGTTGGTAGCTTTCTCTGGTGTGATTGAAGCTCTCTCCCAATCCTGGACAGAGGAAGGAGGGACAGCAAGGTCTGAGTTGACATTGAACAATGGGTTGGAAGCCAATCTTCCTTTAAGCTGATTGGGTTCCTTAGTCCACTCCTATGCATGAGGGGATGGAGGGGGGGGCAGCTACCAACTGTTCCTGGAAGAATTCTCCAAAAGAATGGAGTTCACATCCTGCACCAAGTTTGATGATTTCCAGGCTGCAGACCTTCCCTCCCCATGGCCAAAGGCTCTGTAGCTAAAGTTGGTTCTTGACCTGCCTCTCTCCAAAGTCTCTGAGGCTAACACCTCTCACCAAGGTCTATGAGGCTAAAGTCAGTCCTTTGACTTCCCTGACCCAGTTGCTGTCCCTACACTAATCCTCTGATTTCCTATCCCGGTTCACCCATGGTCCACTGAGACTGAGTGTTGGTAGGTATTCTTCTTCTAGCTTCTTTTTCTGGGTTTTGTTGATTGAGTTTCTGTTAAAAGGTTACTTTCATGTTATTTTTGAGGGGACACAGGGAGAACATAATGCAGTGCCTATTCTCTCTCTGATATCTTGGCCAGAAGTTGAGGATTTTGTTTTCTTCAGTTAGGTTTTGTGTTTTTGAGGGGTTTTTCTTTTCCATTTGTTCAATTTTATTTTTGATGAGCTATAGTCCTTTTCTACTTGATAATTTTTACATTTAAAGGAGTTAGTTTCTTTTTCCATTTGTTCAATTTTACTTTTAAAAGAAAATAGGTCCAAAAAAATTAAAAAACAAATTACATCCAAAAAAATCAGAAAAAGAACCTGGGAAATATCTCTAAGGAAATTATCATGAAAAACTGTCCTAAGATCCTACAACAAGACAAAATAATCCTTGATAGAATCTAAATCAGTCCACTCCCAAAAAGAGATTCCAAAATAAAAACTCCAAGAAATACTGGAACCAAATTTCAGAATTCTCAGATAAAGTATAAAATACTGCAAGCTGTCCAAATGAAGCAATTTAAATCCCTGGGAGCCACAGTCAGGAATGCAAAAGACTAATCAACTTCAACATTAAGGATTAGAGGGTCTGAAAATAGATATTTTAGAGAAAAAAGGAGTTTGGATTACACCCAAGAATAAACTGCACTGCAAAATTGACCATATTCTTTCAGGGGAAAAGATGGATTTTGAATGAAATAGAGGACTTTCAAATTTATTTGATAAAAAGTTCAGGACTGAATAGAATATTTGATCTTCAAATACAAAACTCAAGAGTTTATAAAAAAAACTAAAAGGGAAAAAAGTTAATAAGACTAAATGGGAAGGCAATATTTATAATTTTAAAGAATTATATTTCTCTCAGGACAGTTGAAAAAAAAGCAATTAGATGAAGCTGTAGGTATTTCTATTGGAAAAATTTGAGGGAAGGTACTCAGTAAGAGGGTGTGGTAATAAATTGATTATCATGATGTTTATGGTTCTTCAGAATGGTTTTCCTATGGGGACAGTTGAAAGGAATATAATTTGGTGTGAGTATAAAACAGGTATAAAAATATTCAGTTTGAAAAAAGGATTATACTAGGAGAAGAATGTGGCAGAATTAGAGGATAGTTACCACTAATTGAACAAGACCAAAGTATCTATTAAAATAGAGATTACTCAGGAGATTGTAAGCACTGACTAAATCTTTCTCTCAACAAATCTGGATCAAAGAAGGAATGGCAAATATTCCCAATTGTGTTTAGAAATTTATTCTCCCTACAGGGAAGGAGGAGGGAATGGGAAAGGACATTGTAAGGCAGGCAACAATCAAAAGCAGCACTCACTCAAAAACTGAGGAGGAATGAGAGGAAAATAAAAAGAAAATTGTAAATAGGGGGAAGATTGGATGGAAGGAAAGGAAAATTTTCTGCAAACAAGATTAGAAGGAAGGCAGAAATTTTCAATTAGTGCTTTTGTAAGAAATAATGAGCTGTTCAGCTTTGGAAATGTTTGGAAATAATTACATGATTCTGAGTGAAGGCAGTAAAACTGGAAGAAAATTGTTCACATGAACAATAATGTTGTGAGATGATCAACTATGCAGTTACTTTCAACAATTTAGAGATCAAGGACAATTTTTAAATAGTTGTTCTCAATAATTCCATCCACATACAGAGAAAAAAATATAGAGTGTGAATGCAGAGTGAAGCAAGCATACTATGTTCACTTTTTAAAACTTCTTTTATGCTTTATTTTTCCTTCTCTTATGATCCCCCCCTTAATTCTAATTCTTCTTTCACAACATTACTAATATGGAAATATGTTAAACATGATTGCACATGTACAGCCTATATCAAATTGTTCTCTGCCATGAGGAAGGAGGAAAGAGAGGGTGGTTGACAAATGTGGAACTCAAAAGCTTGCAAAAGGATGTCTATTGCAAACTGTCCTTGCAAGAAATTGGAAACAAATAAAAAATGGAGTAAAGATGAGGGAAAGATTTGTAAAGGGCAAGGGTATAATGTTTCCTGTTATGTTTCACATTCTTCTTCTGAAGAATGCAGCATTTTTTAACCTTTTTTATTCACAAGTCAGTAGTCCTATGTTGTGCCCACTATAATGGAGAGTTTTATCTTGGGTCTTGAAAATTTGATAGTTGGGACACCAAGTCATAGAATATTACAGATGGAAAGGAATTTAAAGATCTTTTAGTTCAACTCCATCATTTTTAGATGAAGAAACTAAGGACTAGAGTGCTTATGTCTCTTGCCTAAGGTTGCATGCAGATTTAATATTGTGCAGAATCTCCAGGAATAGTTCTTATTTTCACATTCACATATTCCACATTTTACTTACTTTTCCCTTTTAAAAGTACTTAATTCTAAAATCTTAAAGAAAGCAAATCTTTAAGAAATTGCTAAAATTAAATACAAACACTCAATCATTCTATAAATGTTTATGGCAAACCTATTGTGTACAAAGATCTATTTCATGAACTCCCACAAAATTATCACATTAAGTAGATTGGATAGTACCTTATAGCTTGCATGTTGTTTGTAGTATGTGGGGAGGGGAAAAATTGGGAGTGAATAGTCTTTGTCTGGCACAGAGTCATGAGCAGAACTGTCCATTTGAAAAAAATTATTTTGGTAGTTATGTCAATGATGAATTAGACAAGGGAGATCTCAGAGCAAGGTTCTTAAATTGAATTTATGGTAAAATTTCAAATATATCACAGATTTGACTAGGGGAAAAATCACTTTTATTTTCATTAAATTTAACTGCAATTTAGCATGTCTTGAAACTATTTGAAAAGAAAAGCACTATTGAGAAAATTCATAAACTTCACTACACTGCCAAATGCATTCATGATAATTCCATACATTGGAAGGCAGGAAACACTCAAAAGCAGCACTCACTCAAAAAGTGAAGAGGAATAAGAGGAAAATAAAAAGAAAAGTGCAAATAGGAGGAAGATTGGATGTAGGGAAAGTAAAATTTGGCCTACAGGGAAGTCAGAAAGATAATAATCTCAGATAATTAAAAAGAATCCGCAAATTCTAATTAACAATCTATAATGTTCCTTTTCTTTATAAAATGTGATTCTAAGCAGCCCTGAAATAAATCTGAACCTTTCAAACAGATATGAAATTATGTATTGTCCCTTTGACTTGATACTGAATATGCATTAACTTGCTCTTTCCACCTTGTGGAAATCTTTTTTTGACAGGAAAGAGTGTTGAAAATAAAATGTATGAATGTTGTGAGGCAAAATATTGTATGCCAGCCTAACTACATATTATTAACTTTTTCATAAAGTAATCCTTGTGGAAATCATGTCAGACACCTTCTAGGTAGCCACAGAATTTTGGAAGCCATAGAAACCAAGTCTAACATTGGCTCTGAGAAATAGAAAGTTTGATGACTCTGCTTAATATTTTCTGGGCAGTGTTTTTCTGAATGCATCAGTCATTCTGGCATGTTGCACCACTAATGATGCACTTTGTATTTCTGCTTCAGTTGAAAATCTATAGAACTAAGGGATCACTAAATATTGCAAAAGCATAGATACCAGACTACATTCCCATCCTCTCACAGTTAAAGAGTGGCACCCTGGTCTACAGAGACCAAAATTGCTTGGATTTGGCAAGAGAGAAAAGACAGACAATTCCTTTGAGGACTCTTCAGTATTTCTGCTGATGCATTTTCAGCATGTTCCTCCAGGGGAAGAATGTTTTTTCTTCCTTTCTTTTTTGTTTTTTTTTAATTTTATTTTTTATTTTTGTTGTCAGTTTGCTTGGCTGAAGAAGAACACAGGAGAAGGGGGGAAAAGATTCTAGTCATAAATTCATTCAACTAACTTATGTCAAAAGCCACTTAATCTTTGTGCTATAAAAGTACTCTGAGAAACTATAACAACAGAACACTTATTTATATGCCAAGTGACTTTTTTATACTTTATCTTATTTTTTCTTTCCTTTAGTGAAGATTATGCAGGAGAAAAAATCATTTATTACTTAGCTATTTGTTGAACACTTATAGTAATATTAATAATAATAATAACATTTATATAGAACCCACTATACTATGCTATGTACTTTTTTAGCTATTAACGTATTTGATCCCACAACAACCCAGAGCACCTGTACTATATAGAGAGGGTGCTATAGCAGACAAAAGGAAAAATAAGTCAGTAAGATAACAGGACTACAGACGCCAAAGACATTTTTCTTATCTTCTTGAAGCTTACAATCTATGTAGCATAAATAAGATATGCAAAGATTAAATATAAATAAAGAAGACATGAGAGACCATTAGACAATTCAACAAATATCTATCAAACACCTACAATGTCTAAAACTATCTCCTAAGTGGTGAAAATAAAAAAGATTTGAAATGGCATAGCATTTATTTCAAAACTATTTTAAACTATTGAAAGTCCTAAATATGTTATTGTAGCTTTAAGCTATTAAATCTAAAACCTGCACTAAGACTTTGGGGACATGCCATATTGACATCACGGATTTGAAACTGGAAAAACCTTAGACTAATCCCCTTGTTTTGCAGTAGAAGGACTTAGAATCAATAAGGACAAGAATATCCACAAAAGTGATAAGTGGAATTGTCAGAATTCAAACCCAGGACTTAGATTCGAATCTAGCATTCTATCTCCTCTGTTTTGCAGTTGAGTCATTTAAAGAAAGAACAAATCAGTTCATATTCGAGGTTCAATATTAGCATCCCCAGGTGCTAGCAAAAGAGAAATTGTCTTAGCAACAAATTTCTTTTATCTGAGTAAACATGTATCAGTAATTGGTATTGTAAATTTACTTTTAAAAAAACCTAGTCATAACATTTTACATCTCACTTCTCCCTGTGGGCCCACTGTGCTGATACTTTTGCTTATATTCACTATATCTCTCATATTTGACCACTTATTTCTTGCTTGAACTATAAAAATAACCTCCTTCAAACTTGCCCCACTTTAATTTCCTCCTATATACTCCAACGAAATTAATTTCCTTAAAATATGTTTCTATGAAATAAGACAAAATAGACAAGAAATGCTCTGAATTTCAAGGAGGAAGATGCTCCACACTAGTTTGGAATGGTCAGGGAAGATTTCAAAGAGGAAGTGAGGATTAGTCTTCAACTAGAAGAATCACCAGAATTTTGATAAGAAGAGATAAAAGGAAGACCAAAATAGACATAACAATTGTTATTCATATCTATTTAGCATGACAGATGGGTGGCTATATGGATAGTGTCAGGAATACATGAGTTCAAATCCAGCTTCATATACACATTAGCTCTTGCTGTGTAACCCTGGGCATGTCTCTTAACCTCTGCATAGGAGTTAGCTAGGTGGCTTAGTGGATAGAGTATGGGATCTGGAATCAGTAAGACCTGAGTTAAAATCTGGTATCAGATATTCACTAACTGTGTGACTCTGGATAAGTCATTTAACCTCTGTTTCTCTTAATCCATAGAGGAGGAAAGGGCAAGCTACTCTAATAGTTTGGCCAAGAAAACCCCATTGATCATAGAAACATTCTGTCTATAGTCCATGGGGTCCTAAAGAATCAGATACAACAGAACTGGTTAGAGATGGAAGGAAATAGAATTTTCTTTTCTTTATTTCTGTTACCTTTGTGTTTGCTTGACTCCTAGGAATTTGTTTGTGGAAGAAGTTATGTGCCTGCTAGACTTAGGTGTTTACATTTTCTTAGATAATTCATATGGGAGCAATGGAAATTGAAGCATCCATGTATTTTCACAGGAGAAATTCCATGATTGAAAAGTCCTATATATTGTCCCCTTCCCACCTTCTCATCTGAGTATGTAAACCTACTGTGTTTCTTATCCAACACCTATTAACCACTCTACATATTGCCTATATTTCAGGTAGTCAAAGTAAGTAACTACTATTGAACACTAAATGGGGATTGGGAGACAGAAAGCACAAGAATCATTTTAAAGATTTTTTTTAAATGATACATTTTTATTATTATGCTATGACTCTTCTAAAACAATAAGGTGTTTTTATGTGTGCAATATTAATTTATAAGTGTTGTCCCTTGTAAATAGTCATGACCCCATTAAACAGTAGCTCATCTCTTTTTTAATATGTTTTGTTCATTTTCTTAAGTATTTCCCAATTATATATAAAAATAAGAAAAAAGGAAGAAAGTAAGAATGAAGAAGAGAAGGAACTGGAAACCAAGTGGTGCCCACCAGGAAATGGTTAAATAAACTGTAATATGTAATTAGAGGATAGGGATAGGGAAAGAAAAGGAAATTATAATTTTATTGTATAGAACAATGGTCAAACTCAAAAAACAAAAAAGACTGAAGCCAGAAAATAGTATTTAGTGATGCTTATAGACCACATATTAGCTTAAAAAACTATGAAATATTATTATCTATGATATATTGTTTATTTGTCAAATATTTCTCAATTACATTTTATTCTGGCTCTAACTGCACTGAGGAGTGTCACAAACTGCAGTATAACCTGCTGGACATATCTTTGACATTTCAATATGGTAGACAACTCTTAAACAACTAATCAGCTCAAATGGGCATCTTCTTAGCTAATTAGAATCATAGAGAGCTGCCTAACACACTAAAAGTTCAGTGACTTGTCCAGAGTCAAACAGAAAGGGTGTATCAGAGACAAGATATGTGTCCAGATCATCCTGATCTGAAAATTGGCTCTGTATTTCTTGCATCACAGTGACCCTTATATTCATGTGGCAGAATATTATTGTTGACCTTATTATAAGGAAAATTCATTCATTTTTTCCTTATTATTGATCCTAATAGCTACCTATTGCATGCTAGGTATTTTGAGGAAGCCAAGAGAAAGAAAATTCCAATTCTTTTATACACTGGTTGCAGTAGGGAAGGTGCAAATACATGAAGCAATTGGAAGGCAGGAGAGAAAACTGTATATCTATATCTTTAACTATATCTATATCTTTAACTATATCTATATCATCTATATCTATATCTATATCTATATCTATATCTATATCTATATCTATATCTATATCTGTATCTGTATCTGTATCTGTATCTGTATCTGTATCTGTATCTGTATCTGTATCTGTATCTATATCTATATCTATATCTATATCTATATCTATATCTATATCTAATCTATATCTAATCTATATCTATATCTATATCTATATCTATATCTATATCTATATCTATATCTATATCTATATCTATATCTATATCTAATCTATATCTATATCTATATCTATATCTATATCTATATCTATATCTATATCTATATCTATATCTATATCTATATCTGTATCTATATCTATGTCTATGTCTATATCTATATCTATAATATATATCCATATATATGTATGCATTACTAACTATAGCTCTATAGCTAATTGCTAAAAGTTTTCATGTGTATAATGACTCAGATTTAAATAATCCTTTATGTTATGCTTTACAAATGTCTTTTCTCAGCATAACCTTGCATAGTATGAGATATGGAAAGTCATGATGGGGAAATATCAGTAAAAGATGGATAAGTCTGAGATGGGCTTCATGATAGAAGCTGAACTTGAATTGAGCAATGAAATGTAGCTACTATTTAAATAAGAGAAAAGCAAGAAACAAAATCAATGAAATAGGTTGATCAAAATTTGGAGATGAGAAAGAAAATGGTATATCTGAAGGTAGTGAGGAAGTCATCTTGAATGTTGCAAAAGAATCTTACTTACTACATGAGAAACAAAAATGAGGACTGTTGTTGGGGTACTTTAATAAAAAAATGTAGCTAATGGATATGATACAATAAACAATAGGAAACTATACACCATAGTTGATCAAAAATAGACCGAAAACTTGCTAAACATAACAGAGAATTTATTCAAATGCATAAGCAAGCATCTGGATTTTTTATGGAAGTAAAATGTCTAGAGTTTTAAAATGTAAGCTTTTTATCCAGACATTGTGGAATATTGAAATCTTGCCCACTAGCTTCATTATAGGTCTTACCTTCCTTTATTTTCAATAATGTGGAAGTGTAGAGTTTATATCTAAAATGGAGGAAAAATTAAAAGTTTATTTAAATTTCTGAATATATTCATACATTTAAATTTTGATTCAATTATGCAATTGTAAATGACAATTATTGAATGTCTTTTATGTGGAAGGCATTGTGTTAGACTTTGGTTATACAAGATTACAAATGAAAATATGTAAAGAGAAGAGAATAGAAGAGATGTAAATAAATTAGTAACAATAAAATTATTTGATGAAGTGGCAATTAAGCAAATCAGAAAAGGTTTTCTATCAGACTACCACCTGATCTAAGAATTAAAGGAAACTACAGATTTTAAGAGAGAGGTATGAGGAAAGAGTGCATTTTAGGCATGATGTTTAACTAATGCAAATGCAGGAGAAAGAATAGTGAGCCTGAGGAACAAAAAGTAATACAATTTGACACAGAGCATAGAACACATGGAAGGAAATATTGTGAAATAAGCCTGGACAGTCAGACAGAGGCAAGAGTGTGAGCAGCTTTAAATACCATGCTGAAACATGTATATTTCATTTTAGAGATAATTAAGCTCTCCCATGAGGGGAGTATTTTAACAGTACCTGTCTTTGAAGCTTTACTCTTCTTCATACTATCTTGAATAATTATTTATGAAGGATGAAGGAGAGCATCAAGGAAGAATCAAGGAAATGAATGAAGTTGTTAGCCCATGTGACTGAAAAGATGTACACATTTTCAATAGAAATAGGGAAATTTGAGGTAGGATTAGGTTTAGAGAGAAAGATAATCAAATAAATGTTGCCAATGATAAGCTTGACAAGTCTATGAGACATATTGATAGAACTAACTTGTGAGCAGTTATGATATTGTGATACATGATATTGTGAAATAAATGAGAAGAGAGATTAAAACTGAGTATAAAAGCAGAGGAGAAGGAGGTAAAGGAAGAGATGGAAGAGAAGAGTGAGAAGAAGGAGCAGGGGAAAGGGTAAAGAAGGAGGTGATGAAAAATAAGAAAGGATGGAGGAAAAGGAGTAGGAGGAAGAGGAGAAGGAGGAAAAGCAGGAGGAGGAGGAGAAGGAGGAGGAAGAACAGGAGAAGGAGGAGGAGAAGAAGATGAAGAAGAAGGAGAAGGAGGAGGAGGAAAAGGAGGAAGAGGAGAAAGAAGATGAGGATGAGGATGACGATAATGATGATTGAGTGATATGTGGGGAATAATATACTTAATTATGATAATTGAGACCATAGGAAATTAGGAGAGAGAGGAAGGGTAAAAAGAAAAGATAAAAAGAGTCCATGGAAAAAGCTTGATTGACACCTACACTTAGGGGCAATATAAGAGTCAGTTAATGAGTCTTGTCACACAATTTTAGATATATAGGGGCTGATGGACACGTGACTTTCAAATAGAAGTAGTTAACCTATTAGTTTTCTACTGCCTCCAGAATTGGTTACATTAATAAGAACACTGGACTTAGGGGTCCTGGGGTCCTGAACTTGAGTCTTGATCTTGAGATGATTGTCCAAACCTCTCTCTCTCTCTCTCTCTCTCTCTCTCTCTCTCTCTCTCTCTCTCTCTCTCTCTCCAGAGAGGGTTAAGTGACATTTCCTTATAGTGATTAGAAGGGTTGCAATTGCAACTATCTTGCTTCATATGATTGCAAATTATTATTCTTATTGTTTTAGAATTTTCTTTAGTTTTTTTCATTTAAAAGGACCCTTTCTTTTCTTTTATGGAACTCAAAACTTATGTGACCTAGAAGGATATTCCTTTGTTCAACAATGTATCCAAAAATATGTTTGTTAATTTATTCAACAAACAATTGTTGTCATCATAGGATCACAGACTTAAATCTGAGAAGAACCTAAAGGTCAAGAACTACTATCCTCTACTTCCTTTCCTTCCATCTCATTTTAGAGATGAAGTTTATGAAGCTTCAAGTGGATTAAAATAGATTTCCTGAGGTTACATAGGAAGAGAATGGAATATCTGAGATCCCAACACAGAACCTATAACAATTTTTTTCAATGTACCTTGTTGTCCTTTCTAATTAATTGCACATAGTATGATATACTAAAAGTTCAAAAATCGTTCCTGTCTTCAAGGAACTTACTATATGTTGAACCAATGGATTTGGAGGGCAGAGAGTACAAATTTTCTCAATTAAGAAAATACAAGACAATTTTTTCTTGTATTCTTTTAAATATCAAATTCATTTTTGGATTTTAATGATATTTTTAATTATGAATGAAAAGGTGAATTAAGAGATGGGGCATCTCCATAGTAAAAGTGACTACAGCCTTCAAAGCTGAAAACACATTTTGAACAGTAGAAAATCCTTGCTTCCTTAAACCTCTAGTTCATGACATCTAACTATCTCCTAATTAAGCAGAAGTTATTGCTATTAAATGTCATTAAAATTAAATAAGTTCCTAGGGAGGAATCCTGATTAAAGAGTGTATTATATCACCTACATTCCATAATAAGCTTATACTGACTACATCTTCATAATTTTGCAATTAAATGCTGGTAGTACTGTGCTTTTTCTCTTTAGATAGAGTCATTCTGCAATTCAATCATCAGTGAATGCATAAACTTTAAACTTTTACTACCAGTTTCCTTATATGAATTGGTTCTATGATTCCTAAATCAACTATTCTGACTTAGTTTCCAAATTATCTAGTCACCTATCCTATTCTCTTGTACCATTTGGCTTAGCACCCTCAGCTTCAGAACTGGATAACTAAAGAATCCAAATCTTTCATATCTAGGATAAACAATGGACTCCACTTTAGAGCTTTGGTGAGCACAATATTTGGTGACTGGGAAAGTGTTAAGTTAACCCTCCCCACTGAGGGACTTATATGCCCATTGATAAATTCAGCTTTTCACAATGAAATAATAAACTCCACCCATTTCTATAACATTTCTATATTAATAAAAAGTTTCCTCATTCATAACCCTATGAAACAGGTAGTGCAAGTATTATGATCCATATGTTTCTAAAGTGAGAAAATGAAATTTTAGGCCAGGGAGGGACTTGCTCAACATGACACCTAGTGACAGATTATATATCAGCAGTCCAAGCATGAGACTAACCAACTGTGAAGAGTTGCAGCACTAAAAGATCAGTCATGAAATGTTATTGTCATTGTTTTTATTGTTGGGCCCCAGAACACTTGAACTCTGGCTTTCAAGATGTGAAAAAAAATAGGAATCTTATGCAAAGTTTATAGATTGTGATACACTTACTATTATTTTGAAGAATTAAAATAGTTTTTCATTTCTAAGTTAGGCTATAAACATCTTGACAGGAGAAACAATACGTTAGAGTGTACATATGGAGAAAATAGCATTTCAAATTCAGTCAAATTAACTTCCATTCTGAAGAGAGAAAATGCTTGGGAATAAATTGCCATTTTGGTAAAATCTCTCAGATTATGCCATGTGAATAAACCCTATTCTGTTAGTACAAATGTTGTTGCTCTTTTTGACCTCTATGACTACTCTTCAGATGTTACAATATGTAACATGAAATAGTGGTCTGACTGCAGGTAGGAGAGATGACCTTAGAGCTCCAATGATCTAGATTCCAGTTTATATATTTTAATAGATTGTGTACTTACTTTGGTTGCTTCCCTTTGTGAACACTCTCTGTTTTACCTTTTGCTTTCTTCTTCTACTTTACTTTTACTCTTCTTTGGCTGCCAAACAAAGTTTAACTTTCCAAAGGTTATTATTTTTATCCTCAAGAACTTTGAACAGTCCCTCTGATTCAAACAAGTTCATCTGGTTTGGATTATCTTAGCTTTTTATGACTTTTAACTTCTTGTCTAGTAGGATTATAATTTGCCTTTTATCCTGAGAATCTATTCTAATGATTTCATAGTGACAAAAAACAATAACATCTTGTATTTATAAAACTTGCTTCCTCCAAGTGGCTGATTTGCATGCTCTGTATATAATCTAAGTACCACCCGGAGTCCAAATGAAAGAGAAGACAATTCAGTTTTATGAGTCTCAAATGAGGAATGGGGAAAGCATCAAATATTTCAAATGATTTCCCTTCCAAACAGGAAGTCACCAGCAAATCCTATACTCCAAGACTAATGATGAATTATTTAGACAATTGGCCTCCTATAACTTTCTTTCCTAGATTGTCCATTAATCTGTCTATATTGAGTTCTATCCCATGTTCAGGTAATCAATACATAGGACATATTATGCGTCCTTTCCTGTGTTGCCTTCTGTGTAGGACACAAAAGATGGGTGAGATACGGCCCCAACCTCAAAGAACTTATAATCTAATAGTAGAGAAAATACATATATGTAGAACATTTAGATGACAACTCCCTTGTCTTTGACAGACTTCAAATTCGATAGGACCTGAAAAGAGGGAGAAATAATGTGAGTTTAAGTAAAGAAAGATTACATTAAAGGGTTTTGATTGAAGCCAAGCCTTGCTTTGTTTTAGAAAGATTTTGTTTGAGTTTTACAATCCCTCCCAAACTTGCTTCATTCCCCACACTCCCCAAAGAAAGGATTCTATTAGTCTTTACATTTTTTCCATAGTATACATTGATTTCAGTTGAATGTGATGAGAGAGAAATCATATCTTTAAGGATTAAAAATAAAGTATAAGAGATAGCAAAATTACATAATAAGATAACTTTTTTTCCCTCTACATTGAAGGTAATAGTCTTTGGTCCTTGTTCAAACTTCACGGTTCTTTCTCTGGATACAGATGGGATTCTCCATTGAAGATAGCCCAAAACTGACCCTGATTGTTGCACTGAAGGAATGAGCAAGTCCATCAAGTTTGATCATGAATTCATGTAGCTGTTAGGGTGGACAGTGCTTTTCTGGTTCTGCTCATCTCACTCAGCATCAGTTTATGCAAATTGCTCCAGGCTTCCCTGAAATCCCATCCCTCCTAGATTCAAATAAAACAATAGTGTTCCATCACATACATATACCACAGTTTAAGCCATTCCCCAATTGAAATACATTCTCATAATTTCCAGGTCCTTACTACCACAGACAGGGCTGCTCTGAATATTTTTGGACAGGTGATAATTTTACCCTTTTTCATAATGTCTTCAGATTATAGACCCAGTAGTGGTATTGCTGGATCAAAAAGTATGCACATTTTTGTTACCCTTTGGTTATAATTTCAAATTGCTCTCCAGAAAGGTTGGATGAGTTCATAGCTCCAACAACAATGTAATAAGGTCCCAGATTTCCCACAATCCTTTCAACAATGATATATATCCTCTCTGGTCATACTGGCCAGTCTGAGAGGTGTGAGGTGATACCTCAGAGAAGATTTAATTTGCATTTCTCTAATATGTAATGATTTAGAGCAATTTTTCATATGACTATGGATTGCTTTGATTTCATCTGTAAACTGTCTTTGCATATCCTTTGTCAGTTGGGGAATGGCTTTTTTTAAAAAAATTTGACTCAATTCTCTGTATATTTTAGAAAATGAATCCTTTGTCAGAAACATTAGTAGTAAAGATTGTTTCCCAGTTTACCACTATTTTTTACTACTATTATTTACTACCAGTTTATTACTATTATGATCTTGGTTGCAGTGGTTTTGTCTGTGCAAAAGCTTTTTAATTTAAGGTAATCAAAATCATCTAGTTTGTTTTAAGTGCTGTTCCCCACCTCTTCCTTAGCCATAAAATTCTTCCCTTTCCATAGATCTGACAGGTAAAGTAGTCCTTGATATTCTGGTTTGCTAATAATGTTGTTTTTATGTCTAAATGCTGTATCCATTTGGATCTTATCTTGTTATAGGATGTGAGGTGTTGGTCTAATCTAAGTTTCTTCCATACTAACTTCCAATTTTCCCAGAAATTTTTAATGGAGAGAGTTTTTATCCCAATATCTAGACTCTTGGTTTATCAAAAAGCAGATTACTATGATTATTTCCTGCTATTGCACCTAGTCTATTCTACTGTTCCACCAATCTATTTCTTAGCCAATACCAGACAGTTTTGATTAATGATGCTTTGTAATATAATTTTAGATCAGGTAGGGCTAAGCCACCTTCTTTAGCACTTTTTTTCATTGAATCCCTGGAAATTCTTGAATTTTTAATTTCTCCATGTGATTTTACTTACAACTTTTACTAACTAATTAAAGTGATTTTTTTTGGAATTTTGATTGGTAGGGAACTAAATAAGTACCTTAGTTTTGGTAGAACTCTCATTTTTATTATATTAGTTAAACCTATCCTTGAGCAGTTTATGTTTGCCCAGTTATTTAAATCTGATTTTATTTTTGTGAGAAGTGTTTTGTAATTGTTTTCAAAAAGATTTTAGACTGCCTTAGCAGGTAGACTGCCAAGTATTTTAGATTGTCTGAGATTACTTTGAATGGAATTTCTCTATCTAGCTCTTTCTACTGTATCTTGCTAGTCATATATAGAAATGTTGAGGATTTATGAAGGTTTATTTTATATCCTGTGACTTTGGAAAAGTTACAAATTATTTCTAGTAGTTTTTTAGATGCATCTGTGGGATTGTGTAGGTATACCATCATATCAACTGTAAAGAGTGAGAGTTTTGTCTCTTCCTTCCCAATTCTAATTCCTTCAAATTCTTTTTCTTCTCTTATTGCTGGTTAATATTTCTAATACAATATCGAATAGTAGTGGGGATAATGGGCATCTTGTTTAACCCCTGATCTTATGGGGAATGCCTCTAGCCTTTCCCCATTGCAGATAATGCTTGCTGGTGGTTTCAGATAAGTACTGCTTATCATTCTAAGGAACAATCCATTTATTCCTACACTCCTTAGTGTTTTTAGTAGGAATGGGTGCTCCTTTTTTGTCAGAAACTTTTTCAGAATCTATTGATATGATCATATAATTTCTGATAGGTTTTTTATTGATATAATCAATCATACTAATAGTTTTCCTAATATTGAACCAACAATGCATTCATGGGATAAATACTACTTGATCATAATGTATTATCCTAGTGAGAACTTGTACTCATTTTCCTAAGATTTTATTTAAAATTTTTGCATCTATATTCATCAGGGATACAGGTCTACAATTTTCTTTATCTGTTTATCTCTTCCTTATCTAGGCATTAGAACCATATTGGTGTCATAAAAAGAGTTAGGAAGAATTCTGTCTTCACCTACTTTTCCAAAGTGTTTATATGGAATTTGAACCAATTGTTCCTTAAATGTTTGATAGAATTCATTTGTGAATCCATCTGGCCCTGGATATTTTTTCTTAGGGAGTTCAACTATTACTTGTTGAATTTCTTTTTCTGAGATAGGGTTATTTAGGCTTTTAATTTCCTCTTCATTTCATCTGGGCATCTTATATTTTTGCAAATACTCATCCATTTCACTTAGATTGTCAAATTGGTTGTCATAGAGTTCAGCAAAATAATTCCAAATTATTATTTAATTCCCCCCCCATTTGAGTTCCCCTTTTTTCATTTATGATACTAGCAATTTAGTTTTCTTCTTTCTCTTTTTTAAATCAAATTGACCAGAACTTTATCAATGTTATTGTTTTATTTTATAAAACCAGCTATTGGTTTTACTTATTAGTTCAATAGTTTTCTTGCTTTGGTTTTGTTAGTTTTTCCTATAATTTTTAGAAATTCTAATGTGGTATTTTAATTTGTTCTTTCTCTAGTTTTTTTTTCTTTTTAGTTGCATGTTTAGTTCATTGAATTCTTCTTTCTGTAATTTATTCATGAAAGCATTTAAAGATGAAATATATCCCCTGACAGCTGCCTTCATTGTATACCATAAGTTTTGGTTTGTTGTTTCATTGTCACTATCTTGGATGAAAAAAATGGTTTCTTTCTCTAATTTGTTGCTTGATCCACTCATTGTTTAAAATGAGTTTATTTAGTTTCCAATTAGTTCTTCATCTATTTCTTCCTGGCCCAGTATTGCATATGATTTTTATTGCATTATGATCTGAGAAAGATGTACTCACTATTTCTGCCTTTCTGCAATTGATCAGTTGGTATTTATGCCCTAGTACATGGTCAATTTTTGTGTAAGTGCCATGTACTGCAGGAAAAGGAAGGATATTCCTTTCTATCCCCATTCACTTTCCTCCATAAGTCTGTCACATCTAGGTTTTGCAACAATCTATTTACCTCATTAATTCCTTCTTGTTTCTTTTATGATAAGATTTATGTAAATCTGAGAACAGGAGTTTGAGTTTTCCCACTAGTAGAGTTTTGCTGTCTATGTCTTGCTGTAGCTCATTCAACTTCTCTGAATTTGGATGCTGTCCCATTGGGTGCATATATATTTTGTTTGTAAATTACTTTATTGTCTATGGTAACTTTTAGGAAAATATAGTTTCCTTCCTTATCTATTTTTTAATTTTTTATAATTTTTTTAAATTTTTCTTATCTCTTTCAATGCTATCTATTTTTGCAGCTGCTTAGTCTCAAATATGGATTGCTACCCATGCTTATTTTTTTCACTTCAGCTGAAGCAAAATACATTTTGTTCCAACCTTTTACCTTTACTCTATATGTATCTCTCTCTGCTTCAAATGAGTTTCTTGTCAGTAGTATATTGTAGGATTCTGGTTTTTAATCCACTCTGCTATTTGCTTATAATTTAAGTGTGAGCTCATCACATTCACATTCAAAATTTTAATTACTAACTCTTTAGTGCCCTCCATGATATCTTCCTTCTGTTTGTATTTTTCCCCTTTTTTTCCCCTTTATCCATATTCCTCCAATGTTTTGTTGGTGAATAGCACCACCTTCAGCGTGTTTACCCTACTATATCAACCTCCCCTCCCCTTTCCTTCCCCTTTCCCTTTTTCTCTCCCTCCCTGCATCCTTCCCCCTTTCTCCTTTAAATACTTGAAAGGTAAGATAAGTTTCTTAACTGAGTTTGTGCAAATTTACTTTAACCCAAGTCTGAGAAGATTAAGATTCAGGTGGTTCTCACCTTCTTCCTTCTTCTGCTATATTAAATTAGGTCTTTCGTTCCTCTTGATGTAATGAGATTTACCCCATTCAGTTTCCTCCATCCTCCCATCTACTTCCTGTCCCCCTGTTTAAGGAGGTATTGTTTTCATATCTTTCTATCTGAGTCACAGAAAAGTTATGAGTGTCCATCCTTTCTGGCTAAATATATTCACTCTAATAGATTTACAATTCTAAAGAATTATGAGAATCTTTTTCCCAAGTGGGTATATAGCCATTTTCATCATATTGGATAGTAGTTTTTTTCTTTATTGCCCCCTTTTTTAACTTTTTTATGTGTCTGTTGAGTCTCCTGTTTGATGTCCAAATTTTCTATTTAGTTCTTGTGTTTTCATCAGGAATGATGGAAGTTTCCCCATCTCCTGGAAGAGAAGGCTCAGCTTTGCCAGATAATGGATTTTTTAGCTGCATTCCAAGCTCCCTGACTCTTCTGAATATCTCATTACAGGTCCTTTGATCCCTTAATGTTTATGTGGCCAGGTCTTGCATAATCCTTACTGTGGCTCCTTGGTATTTAATTTTTTTTTTTTTCTGGCTGCTTGTAGGAGTTTTTGTTTTATCTGAAAGTTCCAGAATTTTGCCACAACATTCCTTGGTGTTTTTATCTTAGAATCTCCTTCTGGAGGGGATCGATGTATTTTTTCAATAACTATTTTGCCATCTGGTTCCATGATATCAGGGCAATTTTCCATCACTAAATCCTGTAATATTTAGTCCAGCATTTTTTTTCCTCTTCAGTGTTTTCAGAAAGGTCTATAATTCTCAGATTGTCCCACTCAATGTGTTCTAGAGGTCAGTGGTTTTACTGACAAGGAATTTTACATTTTCTTCTATTTTTTTGATCTTTTGGTTTTGTTTAATAAAATCTTGTTGTCTCATGAAGTCATTAGTTTCCACTAATTTTATTTTTTTTGAGAAGATTGGTCATTTACCTTTTGCAAACCCTTTTCCCATTGGTCAATTCTTTTTTTGAAGGAGTTTCCCATTTGCTCAAGTGTAGTTTTGAGTGATCATTTTCTTTTTGCATTTGCCCAATTGAAGATCTGAGAGAGTTATTCTCATTTTGCATTTGTCCAATTGTATTTTCAAAAGATTTGTTTTCTTGTTGCCAGGTGTTAATTTTCTCTTGAGTTTCTTTTCCCACTTTTTCCAATTGACTTTTAAACTCCTTATTGATTTCTTCAAGGAAATCTTTCTAGGTTGGAGACAAATTCATATTCTCCTCAGAATTGCTAGATCTCTCTGGGTTAAAATTTTTTCATCTAAGTATTTCTCTATGGGCTCCCCTTTTCGCTGACATTTCTTCAGCTTTCTAGTATTTTATGTTGGGGTATCTAGCTCTCAGAGGCTTCCTTTTGAAGATCCTATAGGCTTTGTTCACTTGGCTTAGTAATTCCAAGGGCCTCCCAGTAGGGAGCACTGATTGCTTTTCCTGGAATGTTTGAAGCCATCAGCAGGGTCTGGGTTGATCTTGAACAATGTGTTGAGCCCTGGGGGAGGGAATTAATCTCTCTTTCCCTAGAGTGAACTCAGTTGCCCCACAATTGAGCCTGAGGGGGTGGAGGAGTTGTTTATCCTATGTTTGGGGAAAAGGGCTCTGCTGAAAGTATGGAGCTCAGGTCCATTGCTCAGTCATTTGTTCTCCAGGAATGCTCTAAATCTCTGTGCTAGAACTCACCATCCTGTAGCCCCTCTCCCTGCAGCTAGAGATTCTGCAGTTAAAGTTGAATCTTACACTCACCACTCACCAAAGTTTCTGTGGCGAAGGTTAGTCCTCTGGCTTCCCCCAGATGCTGTCCCTGCTCTGACCCTCTGCTCTTGTGTCCTGGTTCACCCATGGTCCCTTTTAGATAGACCTTTTAGGTAGGTGTTCTTCTCCTAGCTTCTCTTTCTGGGTTTTGTAGATTGATTTCTGTTAAGAGGTTTCTTTCATGTTATTTTTGAGGGTAAAGAGGAAAACTTAACACAATGCCTTGTCTTCTCTCTTCCATCTTAGGCAGAAGTCCAAAGGAGAAGCCAAGACTTTCAAAGATGGGTTTTACATAGAAAGTAGATGAGAAGGATGAGCAAAGGAAAGCCCCGAGGCATTGAATAAAAACTAGACTATTTACTTTTAAAAAAATCACAAACTTCAATATGTATATATATGCAAATATATAGCAAATATATGCAAATGTAAATGCATATATATATATATATATATATATACTTGCAAATATGTCAAACAATGTCTCCCATTATATTTCAAAACTATGCAACAGATCTGTGAACATAATGCAACACAATATGTACATTGACATAAAGGAATATTTATCCAAAGCATGTGAAAATTTCTCCTTAGTGCAATGGGAAACTGAAAATAAGTCCTTCCAGTTGCCATGAAGGTGATTGAAGCAGGTACTGTGGTGTGCTTGGAGCATGGTCAGCCATTGAACACAACAATGACACCCTAGGCCATAAATACTCAACTTGACTATTGTCTTGCCCTGGACTTTGATAATTCTGGAAAAGAAAATAGGATTTATTTATATGTGCAAATTCTTCCTCACTTAAATAATTTATGTATGATATGTATGATATCATTTTTCCTCTTTGAAAACAATGGACTTTGTTGTAACATATGTCATAGGTATGTACTTACATGTACATGCATAAATATACATGTATATTCATCTGTACATGTGCATGGTAAAGAAAAAATACTCTGGAATGGAAATCAGAGTATCTGCATTCTTATTTCAGTTCATTAGTCAATTGCATAAATTTAAATAAATCATTTCAATAATCTGGGCTTTATTATCTTCGTGTGTAAAGTTGAACTAATTGATCTCTAAGATCTTTTTCAATTCTATAATTCTATAAAATTTATAATTTATGAAAACATGTATTTGTGTATATGAGGAAATAGGGATTAGTGAATAATCAAAATAAGATATGATTGTGGATAGGTTTATAAATTAACCATTCTAATGGATAATAAGAAACCATTAAAATAGGAGTTGAGGAATGACATCATGAATGTAGTGTCTGGAGGCAATTGATGTGAAAGTGATCTAAAAAACATAATAAAGATGAAAGAGATTGAAAATGAGCAGTTCAGGTAGGAGTGCATTCCAGTAATCCATTCTTGAGGTAATGAAATCCTAGATTGAGGAAGGGACTCATTCTGCATTTATAGAGCTTTTAACCAAAGGCATTGTAGCATTACTCACTTTACTATCTGTCTGGTTCTCTCTGAGTGCTTCAAGCTCCCATCTGGTTAAAGATTGTTAGGCTTGTTTGTGGGTTATAACTATATTAAATGACATAATATATGTAAAATGCTTTGCAAACTTTAAAGCACAATATAAATGTCAGCTATTATTATTATATTCTTATGCTACCTGCATTTTTTTCTGTCCCTCCTCCTACGGTGAATTGCATCTGTCATAGTTTAATAGCCCACTTCTAAGAATTTGCCATCCCAGCAAATTATTGTCTACTCTGTTGGGGGAAAAAATGGACCAATTTTTTTATATGCATAAATGTCTCATTGAATTCTCTCCTCTAAACACTGTTTTCTAGTGCATAGTTACAAGTGTACAGATAGCATGAATTATAATAAGTATTACTTATACTTCAATTTAAAGTTTGCAAAGAATTTTATATTACATGTATGTGTATGTAAACATATGTAAATATATATTTGTATTTATATGTATATATATAAATACACACATATATAGATATAGATATAGACAGATAGATAGATAGATGATAGATAGATAGATAGATAGATAGATAGATAGATAGATAGATATAATTTCAGGTAAAACTATGACAAATTATAAACAGGCATAATTAGTTATAGCGAAATTGTATTCCAAAGCACTCAGATGGAAACAAGTTGATACCCCTCTAGAATCACTCTCCATCCCTGTGGATCATGGAGAATCTTGGAGGCTGGTATTCGACAAATAAGGTAACAAAAGGGGTTCTGTGAACCTCTGGCCTGGAAAGTAAAATAGGATAGAGTTATTCCTGAAATATCTTTCTGGGTATCATGCTAGGGATCCAGAAGGCCTTTCCTTAATTCTCAACTTCATACATGATTGCATTATTATTCGTACTATTTCCTGAAGATTGCTATAAAATGAAAGGTAGGATTTTGTGAGAGCATAGAATCATAGCATTGGTAGCTGGAAAGGATCACAGAGATCATAGATTTAGAACCTTAGAAGCTTGAGGGGAACCATGTTTTTGTTGTAGCACAGTGACGAGTGTATAATAGGAATTTAATAAATGCTTATTGAATAAATTATACCTGCTTTAAACACTTATTGTTCAGATGTGGAAACTGAAGATCATGTAAGTAATGGAGTTAATCGAATGAAATACAACGTTAGCAGAAGAACTGAGAGTGAACCCAGGTCCTCTGATCCCAAATCTAGTCATCTTTCCCCTATGCACACACACTTTTTAGGGTATGTACACCTTTGTTACATCCTTTAGATGTAACTACAGAGCTTGAATGAATAGATTCTATATGAATCATGGGAAGATGGGAAAGCTATGTGATAGATTGGTCAAAGAAGGATTTAATGAGAAAATGAGACCTAAGACATGTACTTAAGCATATAAGTAGCAAAATAAAAACATACTTGGAAGATAGCACTCTACAAATAGTTCAGGTAGTTAAGAAGGAGAAATATATATGGAAAAGTAGGATGAGGGATAGATGACAAAGGGAACCTTAAATTCCAAGTAAAGGAACCTAGGATTTTAATTTGTAAACTATGAAAAACCTTTGTCCATTTTTGACAAACGAATGAAAGACATATTTCAGGTAGTCTCATCAGTTGGAGGTAAAAATGATATATTAGAAAGAGAGAGTGAAATTCTGGAGAATAATTAGGAAGCAGCCTCAATATGAGGTGATTAGACCACAAGATATTTAAAACACAGAAAACTGACTGAGTTGATTTTATTAATGTTCTTTCACCAGTTCATTAGTTACATTTAGCAGAAGACCTGAAGTGATGTACTCAATGGTCATTTTTTTTTTGATATTTTACTTTTCAAAATACATGTTATGAAAATTTTTCATCATTTATCCATATTCATATAGATATTTTCAAGTTACAAAATTTCCTTCCACCTTCCATTCCCATTCCCCTCCCCTGAGTGGTGAACAGTCAGGTGCATATTGTATATAAACATTTGTGTTAAACATGTTTACAGATTAGTCATTTTTAGTATGAGGAAATAGGATTAAGGGAAATAAATACAATAGAGATATATTTTTTTAAAGTGACTGTAGTGTTCATCAAATTCTGAAAGACTTTTTTACTTGTTTGTTTTGTTTTATTTTATTTTTTCCCCTCTGGATGGAGATTGCCATTGTTCATAGCTGGTCTAATAAGGTTGTCCTAGCTCTCTGAAATGCTGAGAGCAACTAGATACATCAGGGTTAACCATCTCACAATGTTGTTAATGTGTATCTTGTTCTCGTTGTTCTGTTCCCTTCTCTCGGCATCAGATCCTGTAACTCATTCCATGCTTCTCTAGAGTCTGACCATTCCTGCTTTCTTATCAAATAATAGTATTTCATAATATTCATATACCATAACTTGTTTAACACCAACTGATGGGTATCCCCTCAATTTCCAATTCTTTGCCACTACAAAAATGAGCTGCTATAAATATTTTGGGACATGTGTGTCTTTTCTTATTTTTTATGATTTCTTGGAATTGCTGGGTCAAAGGTATGAACAGAATGGTTGGATCAGTTTACAACTCTACCAGCAATGCATTAATGTACCTATCCTTCCACAACCACCCACAACCTCTCCAATATTGATCAGTTTCCCTTTTTCTCATCTTCGCCAATCTGAGAGGTGTGAGATGATACCTCATTATTGTTTTAATGTACATTTCTCTCATCAATAATGATTTGGAGTAATTTTTCATATGATTATATATATATATATATATATATATATATATATATATATATATAGTTTAAATTACTTCCTTTGAAAACTATCTATTCATATCTTGTGATATCACAATTTATCAATTGGGGAATGAATTGTAACCTTGAAAATGTGATGCAATTCTCTATCAACATTAGAAATAAGACCTTTATCAGAACTCCTAGTTGTGAAGATTATTTCCCAGCTTTCTACATTCCTTTCTTCAGTAGTCATTGTTATCACTGATTGTACCAAGCGTTTGCAGGAGTACTCTGCAACTTGATATCCTTTTTCTCCTTCTACAGGTTTCAGAGTATCAGACAAATTTGTAGTCATTTTTTTTAAACTCTGATTGATTTTTAAAAGCTGCAGTTCACCTTTAGACAATAACATAGGTCAACAGAATAGGAAGAAATTGGGTCAAATATAGTTGCAGAAACCCTGAGCGCTAGAAGACCATGACCTAGAGGGATATAAGATGAAAATGTCAGAGCAGAGTGATGTAGCCTGTTTTACTCCCCTCCCACTTATGTCAGTTTTCTGTTCTCTAAAAGTATGATTATATGACAGAAACAAAACAAAACAATTTAGTTTCATTTAAAATCTCTATTGCCTTTTACAATGTTGGAAAAATCATTTTCAAAAGGAAAATTACAACATTTGAGCCTGTGTCACTGGGCTTAGAAACTGAGGACCTCAGTTCAAATACTGACTTTGTCACATAATACTTGTGTGACCATGAGCAAGTTATTTAAACTTTATGTTCCTCAGTTTCCTCATCTGTAAAATGAGGGGGTTAGACAAGATGGTTTCCAAAATATTTGCAAATTCTTAATCTATGATCCCATGATCCACCATGACCTAGGTGTGCTCTTGTCTAAAAAAGAGATTTTAAAGTTGTTTTGTTTTTTTAAGTGAAGTGTCAATGGTTTATATTCACCAATGGATGGGGAGCATTTGGGAATTGCCAGCACACAACTAGAAAAGCTCAATGTTTTTATCACAGTGGCCAAGTTGATTATAAAGTATAAGTAATGGAAAATGTGTAAGACTGAACAAAGCTCATCTAGCAATGAGATATCATTAATACTTGAATAATGAGAATGAAGAATTCAGAGAAGCATAGAATGACATGATCTGATGTAAAATGAAGTTAGAATTTTAAAATCATTACCTAACTTAGTTTCCTCAACTATCACAAAATAAGATCATAATATCACATAACTCAAAGAGTTGTGAGGATCAAAAGAAATATTTGCAGTATTCAGTACATGTTTGGCACACTATGCTTAATAACTGTTCATTCTCTTCTAGTCCTTATTTTTCCATGTTCCCTTTCCCTTAAAAATAAAACTAATATGCTATACACTTATGAAATAAAATAAATATCCATGAAATAATTTATTTTATTGAAAAATATTTATGAAATTTAAATGTATTTACTGTTACATTAATTGATGTTTATTAAATATTATCTTGCATATTTATTAAAATAATAAATCTAATATACATTACCAAAATAACATTTTATATAAATTATGTTTTCCAAAAAATTGAAAAAAGTGATAATGTTTTACATAGTTTTTGCAATTCTCTTTAACTTCTGGTTGAATAGAACATCTGGATTCTCAGTTATGAATTTATATTTTATTTTTTGAATATGAGAAATTGTTTTGCTTAAAAGCATTAAGAAAATTTGTCATCTCAACTATATGTAGCTGTAAAGGGGAGGAGTAATTTAATACTCAAGTAACATTTTAGGATTATACTGAAAATAAATTTGATCTCTTGGACTTCTTGAAATAATCTTTGGGAGTTTTAGAGTCTTGGGTGACTCTATAAGAAGTACTAGTTATTTCTGAATTTGCTTCTAAATATCATATCTCTGAATCTTGAAGATTTACCTGCTTACATATTAAATGTATTGTTGTTATTAGCAATTACCTTGTAGTCTGGGTTTATGGAAGGGCATCATAAAGCGCAAAGTATTGCTTTTGTTCTTTTCTCTTTTCCTTCCCTCTCCCTTAATATCTTTAAGAGAGGGTCTTAAGAAAAGGAAACTTTGGGGCACCTAGGTGGTGCAGTGGATACAGCATCAGCCCTAGAGTCAGGATGAAAGCTTTTTTTTTGCCTTGCAAAAAAAAGAAAAAAGAAAAGAGAAAGGAAACTTGAGGAAGAGGGCAGTTTGGTATGACTTGCCATGCAAAATGACTTAGTTAGCTTCTGAATTCATTGGGAGGTTATATAATCTACCCCCAGATCATGATGAACTAGTCTAGCATAGAAATTAAAATGCTGATAGTGGTTTCCTGTGTCTGCTCTCTGGACAGGTGCTACAGAGAAGGATTGCAGAATAGCTGATCTTTAAAATTTCTAGCAGTATTTCTGCAGAGAAGGATAGTTATTTTTATGATATTCTCTTTTTTCTTGTTTTTGTTTTGTTTTTTTGTAATACAAAAGATCTAATTGATTTGTCCAACATCATACAGCTAGTAAGAATCAAGTGTCTCATACCAGATTTGAACAGATTTGAATTTAGGTCCTCTGGACTCCAGGGTCAGTGATGTATATACTGCACCTCCTAGCTTGCACCCTATCATATTCTCATGAACATTACCTCTGGACAAACTGGAAATGATGGGAAATATGAGAGTTCTCATCTATCCTATCACTGCCAATCCAACATTCTTACATACTCTCAGGATCACACATTCAGAGACAACTCCCATGTCCCCCTTAATCCTCCAATGCATAATCCATTGAGTTTTAGACTTCTTACATTGGGTTAAATTGTGTTAATGTTGAACTATGAATGTAAATTTACAAAGCTTACTACATCTAATAGGTAGCACAGGAACATACTTCAAATCTCATCTACTGAAGAAATTTGGCTTAGCTGTCAGGTATATATGTTGTGACCGAGACGCAAACTTCCATGAACTCTCATTTAAAAAACAACCAAATCTTTAAAAAAAAATCATGAACTCAACAAATATTAAATTGAGTATTTGTATATTACTATTGAAAAGGAGAGTTATATAAATAATGTAAAACTAGTTTTTCTTTTAAGTATCCAAGAGATCCAACATTTAATACCAAAACAGTCTTCTTTGTGATTCTTTCTCACCTTTCTTCTGTTCTCTTTTCTCTTACATTGTCATTGCTGTTTCTGCTATTGCAGTTTTCTTTTTGGGAAAAGCCTTATGCCTAGTTCTTCTACTTCCCCAAAATTTCCAAATAAAAAAAAAAAACTTCTAACAAATATGTAGTTAAGGAAACAAATCTCCACTTTGAAAATTTCCAAAAATCTATGTTCCTTTCTGAATATTGAGTCCACCATGTCTTGTCAAAATGTAGATGACATTCTCTATTATTAGGTCCTTTGGAATCATGGCTGGTCACTTCATTAATGTGAGTTTTTATGTCTTTCAAAAGTGTTTTTCATTACATTGCTGTTATTATAAATATTATATCCTAATTCTGCACATTTTACTTTTCATAAGTTCATAAAAATCTTCCTAGTTTTCACTGAAATGATGTCTTTTTTCATTACTTACACAGTAATATTTCATTATATTAATTTGCTATAATTTGCTCAAACATCCAATTTATGGGCCATGCTCCTTACATTCTTCTTCATTGCCATTACATAAAGAGTCATTGATTCCTTTTTTCATTAATCTATCAGTATAACCTTAGTTTTATATATATATATATATATATATATATATATATATATATATATATATATATATATACATACTCATAGGACCAATAGTTTCCATAGGTGAGGAACTTTTTCTTTATCCTCCCAAATTTATTTCTATAATCTCTATATGAATTCACAGTCCCACAAATACTGAATTAAGATGACAATTTTCTGACAATTGCTGCACCATTTATCATTTTATTTCCTTTTTTGCCATTGTTACTAATCTTATATGAGAGATGTTAACTTAATTTGAATATTTACAAATATTACTGATTTGTTGTTGCCATGTAGTTATTGATAGTTTCCAAAAATTGTGTGCCTTTGCTCTTTACTCATTTATCTATTGGTAATGACTCAAAATTTGTAATCAGTTCCTTATAAATAATGGAAATGAGACTTTTATCAGAGAATGTTCCTGTAAAGATTTGGTTTTTTCTAAATAACTATTACCCTTTTGAGATTCTATTTCACTCCTTGCTTTATAAATAGAAATCAAATTTATGTTAGAATGTACATGACAATCAACTGGCCTTTGTTTTCATTTGTTATTTCTCTGAATCCATAACCAAACTCTTCTCTCTGGCTACCATTCTCCTCTGAGTGATCTCTTAGCTCCTGAAGGACAGATTCATAGCTAGTACCAACCACATGGTTTGGCCTAAAGTATGAATTTAATATATTCATTCTGAGATTCATCATTTTATCCTAAAAATTATCTTTTTGATTCTTTCTGGCATTCTGGAAACTGGGTATATTGCAGTGAATAGAATGCCACACTTGGAGTCAGGAAGATTGAGTTCAAATATGACCGCAGACATTTACTATCTAAGTAACTTTAAGCAATTTAAATACTCTCAATTTGCATCAATCTCTTCATCTGCAAAATGAGGATGATGATGATAGCACATACTTCCCAAGATAAAAATAAAATGGAAAATTTATAAAGCAATTAGAACAGTGCCTGGCACATAGTAAATGTTATATAAATGCTAATTATCATCATCATTATTATTATTTTATTTTTTCATATGCAGAGATATTTCTTCTTCCTCTTCAAGAAATAAGCCATGCTATACATTCCTATTTTCTAGACTCTTTGATGTTCTGTGTTTTAGAATTCTCACAACTGGCATTTAAGTATTTGAAAAGCCAAATACCTGGCCACAGATCCCTATATTTATAGCAGTAATTTTGAAAGAAATTGGGAAAGCATCTTTATATTAGATTTGCAGGCAATGCCAATCCCAAATGATACTAGTAATATAGCAACAGATAGGTTGTATTCTCAAAATACTTCCTGGAGATTTCTTCTTGTATTGATTCAATGTCTAGCAAAATCTAACACTCCTACCTTGCCTTCCCCTTATTGATTGATTGATTGATTACTTAGCATTACTTCTCTAGTCAGTTATGGTATAAAAATTCATTAGAACTCTTGTTGAATGATCTGCTGTTGACTGTCAGCTTAGGTCACCTATGACATAATTTAAAAGGGGAGAGGATGAGCAGATTTTCTTCTACTTATATATTTACATACCTTACATTTATTTCTAGAATCCCTTTAGTATCAAGTACCTGATTATTCTCCTGGCTATCAAATTGCAGACAGTTACCTAATATAAGAAACTCAATGATTTAATTGTATATATACACATATATACATATACATTTGTGTGTTTTAATTTTAAGGATTTAATATTAGAAAAAAATTACCAATGAAGAATTTCTTCCCATATATTCTATCAACTACACAGTTATTTTTTGTCAATTCATTCAACTTCTCTTTTAATGTACATGATCCTTCTAAGAGGAATATACCTTAGTGTGAATTACTTAAATCATATATAGTAAATATAGAGTCATAGATCTAGAATTGGTAGAGACCTGAAAGGTCATCTAATCCAACCTCCTATTTTGCACAGTAGCACACTCAGAACCATATAGTCTAAGTAACTTGCCTAAGACCAGATAAGTAATAATAGTCTAAGATGAAAAAATCATGTCCTGTACTCTAAGTTCAGTGTTCTTTCCATTGTACCAATCTTCTTCAAATGTCTCATCTGCTAGCAACTGCATTTAGCTTCCTTCCTGCCTCAAGAACTACGATTTTTATGAAAGAGAGATAAGGATGAGGGTATTTAAATAACATTACTCTGAGAAAGTGTAGCTCCCTTTGGTCCAAAGCAATGAAGATCTTTGGGTCTAAAGAAGAAAGAATAATTGCCTATACCTCTGAAAAAAATGGCTCAAAAGAAGGAGAATAGCCCTCAAAAGAAATTTTGCAAATTTTGTATTGGTGGCATTACTACTTAGAATAAACAGAAAATACTCTCAGAAGCTATGGTTGTATGCTGCTGTAATTTTCTATCTGAATATGCTTACTGCTTTAGAACTGGAATAATAGTTTCTTATAATTCAACATATAATGAATATTAAGCAATACTAAATATTCATCTTTGATTGTTTAAACAGTTATGGAAATAAAATGCTTACCTTTTTGAGACAAATGGATTCTCTGAGGGTACTGTTATCTCTCTACCCTATTTTGATGATGGATATTTGGAAGTCTAGAGAAATTAAATGACTCATTTAAAGTTCCTTAACTAAAAGTCGTCCAGCTGAGGTTTACTCAATACTTTCTTAATCCTTTCCTTATATTTAGACCAATCATTCCTTCTATGGGGAATGGAAAACAAAGCTCAGAGCACAAGTATTTGTAACCCATGTTTGGAGTGCAGCATAAGATAGATTGTCTAATGACTTAAAGGACAATGAGATAAAATAATGTTTTAAGGGATTTGATAATTATAGCTGAAGTGCAATAATACTTTTCCTCTCAAGGTGAACTTGCATTACAATTATATATTTCGTTATTTTTGAAAAAGACTATTAATATTGCATTAGTTAAAATACATTCAAGCATATTTCTATTTAGAGAGTGACTGACCCTAGATATCAAAAGGACATTTATCAATCTCTTCTCCACCAACTTCTCAAAACACTTTCTTATGTTATCCACAGGGAAATTGAGGTTCATGGAGATTTAATAAGCATTCCAGCTGTCATTGAATACTTCCTGATCCAGTTCACTTAGAACAATCCCTAAATAGGGATCAGTTCTTTTCTTCTTTTCATGATTGTCCTAACAATACATATGAGTAGCACATGGCTGGCACACATAAGTATATGTAGAATTCCAAATCTGTCACTTTCTGAGAACATTTTGATGGATGGAATAGCATTCTCTGAATCATTGTCAAACTGCAATTTAATATTTTTCCAGATTCTACTCTCATAGTTGTTCAGCTTTTGAGGGCAGGAAATGAGTAGTGGATGAGCAATAGTAGTGATTCATTTTTATTTTTCCCTCAGTTTAAGTCCAAACTTTAATCCCTGTTTTTAAGATACCTATAGTCAAGCTTTTCTCTCCTAAACTTTCCACTCTGGTTTGTCCCCTTTGGTATACATGTTGGTCAAGACCAGATACTATTGAGAAAGAGACTAGTGAAAATCTGTTTAAAACAAGTAAGCAGGAATAGGTCCAAGAGAATTGCTAAGTAGAAGAAATAGGTTTCTCTGTTTAGTGAAAGGAAAATAAAATAGGGTCATTGGGAAAATAAGGAAATTAGAGCAGGAAAATTGGAAAGAAAAGTGATATAGAATTTGCTACTATCCCTTTTTCATACAAACTGCACAAATATTCTTAAGGCAGGACAACTTAGGATAAAATCTTTCAAGCATTCACTTAATGCCATATAATTCCCTATTCTCTACAGATTGTGCTGGTCCTACCATTCCTTTTTTTTCTTCTTTTCCCTTTCCTTTCCTTCCCTTCCCTTCCTTTTCCCTTTCCCTTGCCTTCAATTCCTTTCTTATTCCTTTTCACATTCTTTTTCTTCCCTTCGTTATTGTTCTAGTTGCCACATAGATGTTCTCTCTTCTATCATGAGTAGGATTCGGTCAATCTGCTATTATTCTTCAGTTATTTTCAGTAATTCCCATCTCTTTCTAATGTGGCATTTACTGGCAAAGATACTGGAGTGATTTATCATTTCCTTCTCCAGCTCATTGAATAGATGAAGAAACTGAGGCAAACAGGGTTAAGTGACATCAGTTATCAGACAGATATTATGTGTCTAAGGCAAGGTTTGAACTTAGGAAGATGGATCTTCCTGATTTCAAGCCCAATGTTCTATCCACTGTGACACCTAACTGCCCCTTTGATACTCAAGTGTGTCCAACCTGCAACCTATACCAGGAAAATAAGGAGACCTGACAAGGTCTGAAACCATTTTACCATGATTCTCTTTACATTGCCAAAAGATAAATTTTTACACAACTGCACACATAGAACTTTAATTAATATGCATATCCATTTTGGGAAGAGGGAAGAGAAGGGGAAAAATTGGAAGTAATAATTTAAAAAGGAAATATTAAGCACTGTTTTTACATATAATTGGAAAATTAAATGCTGTTATAAAAATCTACTGAACCATGCTAATCTTTCATGATTCAATTCACAATACTATCTGTTAGAGAATATAATGTTTGCCTGTCCATGGTCTAGGTACTGTGGACAGTGGAATACAAAGTAAGATGGTGTCTTTGCTTACAGTCTAGCTGGGTTAGAAAACTAATACTTTTTTAAGTAAAGACTTCAAGGCAAGAATAACGAAGTGGCAGAGAAGTGGTTCAGTGAGTTATTGGCCCCAGAGGGGGATCAGAAAATACAATAATCAATAAAGGTTGAGAAAGACAGTATAGAGGAATGAGGTGGTGGGCAAGATGGTGCAAAGAAATGAAGAGCCAGGAGAAAATGTAGCTAAGAAACTACATTGAAATGCAATGAAAATTATGCTAAAGACATTTTTTTTCCATTTTATTGTTGTACCTAAGGTTGGTCAGGTAAAAACTTGGAGCATCAACTTTCTAACCTTCTTGACTTCTGTATTTTATATTCAAATATTTCCTTAATGAACATATTCATCTTGTATTGGACCTTTTCCCAGAAAAAAAAAATAGGAAGGAGGTTTGGTAATGGGTAAGATGGGGTTTGAGACTTGGTTAACAATGCTTCTCTTGACACTTTGCAGATAATGCTACCTACTAATTTCCTAACATCCTGAATATTTATTACTCAGCCCATTGTAGGATTTGAGCCTGGACACATGGAATGTAATTGAAGGGTGCACCACAAAGTGAAATGAAGCAAGGAGGAGGTATATGCAGGCTATGACAGCTGCCTTGAGAGTGAAATGCTCCCACCTTTCTATTAAAATTGGCATTGCTTTCACAAAGGATAATGACATGTAAATGGTGTTAGTATTAATACTTCTTCCCTAACCACATAGTACATAATTATGTAGTAACTAAAGGAAAACGTATTTGGCACTTTGGGAAGGTAAGGTCCTGAGTAAGTCTAAGTAATTCAAGTTGGCACGAGATATAGATAAACACTATAACAGTATCTTCTATTTTTATCACCTAACCAGGAGTTTGGCTAAATAAATTAATAGTATCCTAAATGTAAATAACTTTAGACAGGAACCCACAGATCATGAAGTTCATCCAACCCTCTCATTTTTTTCAAGTGAGGATTTGGAAGCTAGAGGAGATAGAGAAATTTTACAAAGGATTCAAAGGAAGTAAGTATTTGTGCAGAAATTTCAGTCCAGACTCTTTGACTTGAAGTCAAATGTTTATTCCATTGTGTCAAAGTGGTCAGAGTCTTTATGCAAAGGATGTGCCTTGCTGGACTTTCATCAGGAAAACAGCTATACAGACTTATAATAAATCTTATTATTTTCCTTTCTAAAGCCAAATTTTCTCAAAATTCTCCCATTCCTAATTAGGGCACTTAGCATAGTTTCCCAAACCTAGTTCTATTCTCCCTCACACTTCATATCCAATCAGTTTTTGAGACTCATACCTCCACAACTTTTTAACATATCCCTTTTGTGTGGAATTCCTCATTACCACTTTCCTGAACCATTAATGTAGTTTTCCAATTACTCTCTAAGCTTATGATCTTTCCCCTTTCCAATTTAGGTTTCATAAAGCTATCAAAATTTCATGCTTTCTGGAAGTATAGGTCTGAATACATACTCTGTTTCTTTTGAAGAAGCTTCAACAGTTTCTTGTTGCTTCTATATTAAAATTAAAATTCTTAAATCTGTCATTTAAAGTCTTTCACCAGCTAGTTTTATGCTTTCCAATTTCATTTCTAACTAGTCCCTCTTTTAAATTAATATAAATTACAACAAAATGTCCCACTTACTATTCCTCTATCATGACATTCCATTTCTTGCTTAACATACTACTGCTTCATCTCTTCCTTTTCGAATCTTAAGCTTCCTTCAGAATCCTCCTCAACTGTCATCTTCTTTGTGATTTTGTTCTTAACCCATTCTCTCCCACTTACCAGCATCGAGAGAATAAGAGGTTCCTCAAATTATAATTCCCTAGCTTTTTACATCTATCCTTCTCTTCACTTCTCACATAACCCTCCCCACTCTCTCAGAAAAATGTAGGCTTCCTGAAGGTCTTAACTTTTTCCATTTTTCAGTTTTATATGTGTATATATATATATATATATATATATATATATATATATGTATATTTCTAACAGAATAACTTTCACAAAGTTAACATTTAATAAATACATGCTGCTTTGAATTTTTTGCCAAAGTCCAGAAGTGATATCTAACCACTATCGTCTCCACAGAAATGAACTATTGAACCAGCATTATGTCTAATCCCCTTTCTTTAAAAGTTTCTCAATCTGATGGGAATAATTTCAAATTCAAACTGCAATCCTGGTCACTATTCCTTTAATGAGGGAAGAGTGCCCTAAGCTATATTCAAAGACATGACTCCCATTAAACCAAATGCTAGTTATACTAAAACCAGTATACATAGCAAATAACAAATAAATGAATTTATATAAACTGATAGCAAAAAGAAATCAGAAAAGTTATGCAAATAGAGTATATATCAGAAAATATACAGAGCAAATGAGCCCTTCCACTATGCAAGATATTTCAGCTCATCCAACAGAGATAGTCTTTATTTCATCTAAGTGGAAATTCTCTAGACTCTAATGTAGCAAGCTTGAAATAAAGATATGATTGAGTTATTAACTCCTCTATATGTTGTGTTTTTTTAGGAATTTCTTTCTCTTTCTTCAGGAACTACTCCCAAAAGAAAATAAAGTGAGTTCTATATGCTCTTTTGAATCTCAAAACCAGAAAGAAATGCAACCACCCCTTCTCAAACTCCAACTTCTAGCATCCACCACATTTTGTGTAAGAAATTTTTAATTGACAAACTGAACAAGCCCCAGGACCCAGATAGTGAGAAACCATACATTATAGGGAACTGAAGGGTTTAGTATTAAATGTGAATATGTGTATGTGTATATAATCACTTCCAAAACAGAACATATGTCCAAAATTTCAATTTTCTAGTTCTAAAAACTATTAACTCAATAATTACAAGAAATTAAGAGGAAATAAACTTTGAATAATTTATAGAATATTTTTATCACTAACTTTACAATTATTAAACAGCACTTAATATTTTCAGTTCCCCACTGGATGCTTTAAGCTCCTTTCTCAGCTCTGGCCCATCTATGCCCTCCAGTCCTCAGCTGCTCTTTAGATTACTTTTTAAAATTATTTTCTCAATATCTCCCTGAGCCCTAATTGTTCTTAATTGCTCCAGGTAACAGCCAACTATGTTCTACCATCTGGTTATCCAAGACTGCATTCCAATCTTATTATCTGTTGAGATTTTTCTACCACGTGTCTATAAAAGATGGAATTCCCCCCAAAAGGAAGTCAAATCTATGTCTTTGTAGAATGACGTCAAAAAACTCCCTTAGCATCCCCATTAGAGTAGAATGTTTACTATATTTTTTATCTTCCCTCATGCTAGAAGTTTTATAAAAGGAGATATTTTTTCTCTTGCCATTTTGAAAGTCAAAAACTATAATAATAATAATGATAATAATAATTTAATATGTGTTTAATGCATAATATGATAAGCACTGTGTTAAGTACTTTACAAATTCATTTAACCTTAAATCTTATTAGACCTTCACAAAAATTAACATCTTCAGTTTTTTTTTGAAGAAACTGAGGCAAATAGGATAATTTACCTGGCTACAACTTCCACTTGATACCAGATAAAAACTGTAGTCTTCCTCCCTCTAGACCAAGTGCTCTGTTTATTGCTCCACAACAGACAAAATAAATATATAAAATCTCAGCCAACAGTAATAACATTTATGTATACATAGAAACATCTTTAGGAGTGATGATTGGGAATAATCATCAGCATTCCTGTGATCTATAAATACTTTTCAGAGAAATAACATTTCTAACAAATATCTACTCTGGTCTCAAATTTCATTGATCATCACAAAAATCTTATAAAAGATAGTGCTATTTGAAGGTTTTTTCCCAGTTATTCTATTTAAATGCCACACACATCACAAACTAAACACAAATATTTCAGTACCTATATCACGCAGATGGAAAATATCTAAAAAGTCTTCACTTCCAACCAATATTTGAAGAACAAACATTTTTTGTAACAATCCAGACAAGTGATTTTATAGCCTCTACTTGAAGCTTTTCAGTTAAAGTGAATAGAATATTTCCAGTGGTAGTAAATTTACTTTTTCATGCCTCTAATTATAAGGAAATTGAAACTAAAATAAAGTCAAACATTTCCCTTATGTAACTTGTTTCCAATAATTCTAGTTGTTGTTTCCCCCCACCTAGGGCCAAGCAAAACAAATCTCATTCCTTTTCAATAAAAAGTCCTTAAAGTATTTATAAATCACTATCATATCCTTGCTAAGTCTTCTATTTTCTAGTCAAAATATTCTCAGTTCGTTATAGTCCATGGTCTCTTGCCCTATCCCAATCCTGATCATCCTCCTCTGCATGTACTCCCATGTTGTCAATGACCTTAAATAGTGGTGCCCAGAACTGGAGAGTAGTCCTTCTACATAGCTGCAAGGTCAGCCAATAGCTTCAAAAATTACAGAGCAGACAGACTTGAATTTCTGAGCAGTCCAGTAATAACAGAAGTTATGCTTCATTTACTCAGTGATTTAGAGAGCATTTATGGAGCAACTACTGATTGCCCAACACTTACTAGCCATTAGAGGAGCATCTGGAAAAAAAGAACAACATAGTCACAATCCAGTTGGGGAAAGAGTACTTAAACATATGAAGCAATTTTACAACATTTTAAAGACAAATATATTTATCAATTTATTTTTCCATTCACTAATGCATCTTTTTAAAAACAACAATTTTGAGTACACAATCTGACATTTCCTAGCTATGCAAAAACATGAAGGTTTTCTAAGTTTAACTATAAAATGAGGAAGTTGAATTTTATGACTTCTAAGGTCCCATCCTGTTCTAAATCTATAATTCTACTTTGTGCAAAGCAGAATGCTAACTCTAGTAATATATTGAGCTAGAAAGAGAAAGATATTAAACATAAATAAATATAAAAACCCAGTATTATAATAAATACAAATGATTTGCTGTAGAAATGGTAAAAATTGATTTTGACTGTAATAATATGGAGAAGACAGCATTTGAGCTGCGAAACATAGCTAGATTTTCACAGAGTAATGAATGGGGCTTTAACAAAGGAACAGAAGTTGCAATGACTAAGGTATGTTTGAGAAAAACAACTAGAATGGTTTTGTTAAATAGAAACTGGTTATGTGAATTAGGAACAATGAAACAAAATTAGAGAGACTGAGATTGGAAGCAATTTGAAAGACAGTCCAAGTAGTTTGGACTTTATTCATTTGGCATAAGTAACATAGGGACAATCTAAGAAAAACATTCAGGCAATGCTGTAAAACTATACCAAAAGTGTAAAGACAAGACCTAAACTGAAAAATTAAGGAGACTACTAAAAGAGAGGACATATAATTGTAAAACATAAGAACATAAATTGAGTACAAATATGCTAAGAGATACATATTAATTAGGGAAGAACTGGAATAAGTGAATTTTGAAATAGGCATTAAAAGATGCAGAAACTATATTAGCAGGGAAATGAGGTCACATCAGTATCTTATTTATCTTTCAATGTCCAGTATAAGACAATGTATATAACAGGGAATCTATAGGCACTTTCTGCTTTTAACTTCATTCAAATGAACTAGCAGGAAAAGAATAGCTTACACTATGGGGAAAATTCAATGATTGGATCAGTATGTGCATTATGTGCACGACAGTGTTAATATCATAAACAAAAAGAAAATTTGGATGATAAGACATATCTCTGCCCTGATGGAACCTGGCATTTAGTAGGGGAACAGAGAAAAATTGTTAAATGCTAACATCTCAAAAGAACCTTGAAATCCAACTAGGAAGTAATAGAACTTCCTAGTTGGATTTCAAGGTTCTTTTGAGATGTTAGCATTTAACAATTTTTTCCAGTAATACATGTTCTTCCTCGATGTTCTTTTTCATATCACTTCTTACCCAAACTTTTTATAATGTACTGCTCTATTTTTCAAAACCTACATACAATTTAGTTGAAGCAGCAAAGCACCCTTAGAGAAAAATATGGGACAACATATACTACTCTAGTTAAAACAAAACTTCCACCACCACCTAGACCACCATCTTCCCTCAAACCCTGAAGGAGATATTCAGAACTCTTAATCCAAGAGCACTGGGAATACTATTGTTTTTAGCCTAGTGCTCTCTCATCCATCATCTTGGGCAGCTACTTCTATGGACACACAGTCTTACAACTGCTCCTACAAAAGTTACGGTCACATCTAACAGAGAAGAAAATTTGCTTCTGAAGTCCTCAACTGTTTTAACATTAGAATGTTTTAACATTAGAAACTGATATTTTATCAATGGAAATGACATTAGTTTAAGAGTCATCACCATTCATTTGTCAATGAACTCCAAGGAACAAGGGACTTTCCCATTTTATGTACTACTAAAGTCTTCCATAGGTGTTGTCTCTTCCATTAGAATGTGATTGCCATAACATCAGAGACTGCTTTATTTTATTTGTTTTTATCCATAATTTTTAGCTCACAGTCTTAAATACAGTACATACTTTATGCATATATATTTCTATTGCTCTTTGGATTACCTGTACTTTTGTTCCTTCTCAGAACATGATATAATTTGATTCATAATCAGCTAATAACACTTGGAGAATACTGATATTAAAAGTTTGAGCTTTTTCATTATTGAACAACTTGGAATCATTTGTGCTGATTTCATTGAGCTGTGAATGTCATGATTGAAAAAAAAAATTCTTTCAGAACTCTAGGACCTTGACAATTAATGTTAGCTAAAATTCAGCAAGAAAGGAATTTTTGTCATGTTTATGGGATTTATTTCTGTAGACGCCTGTGATCATTTAGTCAAGCAAGAAATAACAAGATATAACTCCCATATCTTAGATCTCATAAGTTTCTAAATAATAATAATAATAACAATATAATAACAAGTTTAAAATTCTGCATCATGTCATAGAACAACAATCCAAGGATGAAGGTATTATTATTATGCTCATTTTAGAGTGTAAACATATTAAAATAGGTTAAATGACTTCTCCAGGATCATGCAGATAATAATTTCTGAAGCAGGATGGAAATTCACTCTATTTTTCTCAACTCTTAAGTCAAGAGGCTACTTTGCTACTTAGTTGTCCTCCTTTTGATACCTGATTTTATTAATTA
Organism: Macrotis lagotis; assembly: GCF_037893015.1. Classification (NCBI taxonomy): domain Eukaryota; kingdom Metazoa; phylum Chordata; class Mammalia; order Peramelemorphia; family Peramelidae; genus Macrotis; species Macrotis lagotis. The sequence continues at coordinate 596,822,800 of NC_133658.1, read as the reverse complement.
ATCTTCTATTTTATAAGATTTCTTTAATGTGACCCTTTGTATGTTATAGTGGCTAATGAATTGGCTTTTATCTTTTTTAATACGTGACCTATCAGGGATTATAATACCTTATCTGCTACCATGATTGATTTTTTTAGACTTTAAAAGAATTCCTTACTAGACTGTTCATTAAATCCAAGCTCCTCTGCCTATCATTTTATACCTAGATGTGGCATAATGTAATAAAAGCACTCCAGACATGGAGTCAGCAGAATTTGAATCTTGGTTCTATTATGTGATCATGGTTAACATAATTCTTACCCTCAAGAAACAATCTATCATATCACATAAGAAATTAAATAAGCTACAAAGCAAAATGGAATGGAGTCATGCCATGGAGACCATAATGAGAATTTTGTTTTTCGGTGGTGGAAAACAATATCTTGGGTCTTTTTTAATCTTCCAATAACAATATTGCTACCAATCATTGGGAGAAGATAAGGAAGATGGAAAGATTCAACTCTCTTCTGTCATCATTGATTAAATAGAAACCAATTTTTTTTAAATTTTTATTTGTGTTCCTAAATTCTTTGAAAATGCTATAAAAGTATATGATCATTTGCAATGAGATGTCTAAGCCAGAAAATCTGTGTCTTAATATTTAGAAAGGAGAAGGTCATTTTCCTCACTGTAGACATTGGTCAGAGAGAATTGATTAGAAAGAATTTATGCACTGTGAGTAGTCTTTGAGGTGTCTATATTTTAATTTCTTTTTTAACCCAGAGAATGATTTAATAAGGAAATGAGCCAGTAACTGGAGGAAGTAGTGATTGGTGTGTTTGTTCAGATAATCACAGATCCTTTCAAGAAAACCTAGTCATCCTTTACCTAGCTCAGGGTAAAAGCAGATTTCTATAAATATAAGGTCTATAAATGCAAGGTCAGACTATATCTGGGCTACTTTTCCCAATTATAAACTCCATAATTAGAAAAGACAGTTACAAATCAAGAGCATCCAGATGAATATGATCAATATGGAAACTAATAAGGAACCATTTCATATTAAAATAATTTGAAGGAAAAAAAGACAGATAAGGCAATGGCTTTCAAGTATTTGAGGAGATCATGTAATGAGAAAGGAAATGGAGTTGTTTTTGTTCTCCCCAGAAGATAGAATTAGGATAAATGGGTAAAAGTCATAAGGAGGTATATTTTTTTTAATCAATGAAAGGTAGATATTTATGATAAAGATATCACAAAATGAAATAGGTTGCTGTGGGGAGATAGTGGGTTTTCCCTTATTGAATCATCAAGAGAGGCTGACGTATGGTCCTTTTTGGAGAGGGAGTGCTTACTTATATGAGTTAGAATAGTTGATTTCCAGCTCTAGTATTCTATGATTCTAGTGAACTTGGAAAACAAGAAGACTTGATAAGGGCCTATTAAACCCTAAGTCATCAGTCAACTCTCAAGTCTCCCCATCACAGTAATATAGAAAGGAAGCCCCCAGAGAAACAGAAAAGGCATGAATAATTTAGGAGATGGTCCAGCTTCTAGGATAACTCCACAGAACATCCTAAGACTCACTGTACATTAATTTGAGATCTAAAAATAATCTTTGGGATTCAGGGAACAGCAGCCAAGCCAAACCCTGCTTAACAATTTTTACTTTGCTTAGGGCTACAGGGATTACCTGTAGCCATGTTCACTAAAGTATTGTAAAGTCAGTGAAGCCTTACTTTAGTGACTTTTAGGTCACTAACCAACTCCCCTTTCCCACTACCCTTTTCCCATACCATCTTCTGTAGTTCCCAATCTATTTTACTTCTTCTTTTAGAAAGCCAGTGTCTTTTACTATTCTCAGGAAGTATTAAATAGCAGTTATTTATACTATGTTTGTTCTCTCTTCATATTCAAATGTAATCCTTAACTTCAGAATGAGAGGCTTTACTCATGCTAAAGAATTCTGTAATCTGAGAATTGCAAAGGAACTATTTTGGGGAGCAGCCCAATATAGAGGACAAAACACTGAACTTGGGAGTCAGAAAAACTGTTTTGAAATCTAGTCCATATACTTGCTGCATGATCAAAAGCAATTCACCAAATGAGAATCTGTATTCCAGAATGGTTTGGTAGAGGGAAGATCACCAAGTTTACGTGTTTTCAAGGTCAGTACTAAGAACTCATTATTAGTCATTCATATTTCATAGGATCCTAAATTTAGAAGCAGAATGAACATTAAAAGAACCTCTGAATCCTCTCCTACACCCACTGGAGCTTTCATCTGTTTGTTTGAATTTCTATATGGTGGAACCCTCAGTAGGAGGGCTAGAGTGTGAACCAATTTAAATTCATCTCTAATTGTTATCCACACCTATACTTCATGTCAGCAAACTTGAGGATACATTCACTCTATCTTCCTGCACTCATCTCAGGAAGGGCAACTTCCCAACCCTCAGTATAACAGTGAAGCCAAGTTACATGCAGTCAATAGATTTTCAGAGAGGCTAATTTTGACTCAAAAGGAAAGCAAAAGATTTTTCTTTTCTTCTTTTTTTAAAGCCCATTATGGTTCCTCTATCGTACATCATTGTGCTTTTTCAAGTTCAGGGGTGAAACTTTGAAGCAGAGGCCACCAGCAGTTCATTTGTAAAGCTCTCCTCTTAAGCTCAGGGCTGCAGCATTCCTGCCTGAAGCAATTATTTGATTGGTCAGGGTTTGGTAACCTTGCTCTTGGCTATTACAGATCTTTGAGTAAACAAAGGTCATCCCAGATTTTCTAAAAGGGAAATGTGCCATATGTGAATACTATATTAAACAAACAAAAAAAAAAAAAACCTGTTGTTCCATTTAATAATTTCAAGCAAAAGTTTACAAGAAACAAAATTTAAAAAAATAAAAGGAACTGGAATAGCAAAATGCTAATTCCTAATAATTTGTTAGAGCGAAACTCTATAATCAGACCTAAGGAGAAAGTTATTTTTAAATAAGTTCACAAGGTCCATTCAATAACATACCCATCACACACCTATGTACTTCACTCTTCAAACAGGAGGTCTCTATGATGTCAAGGAACCTAACACATAGAATATGGAAAGATACCCATATTCTCTCATTGTTAACCAACCTAGTAAAAGAATAGTTCAATGGTTCAGCTTCAATGGTTTATTAATCTGAGCTATCCCCAGATCTACTGACCATGGACAAACCCAATCTTCTGGGATCCCTAGGAATCAATAATAAAGTTGGTGCATCTGCAGTGCTAAACTTCACAAAACAAAGATAATTTTGCAGAGAAAGAGATCCTTTCAATGGGACCTAATGAATATATATATATATATATATATATATATATATATATATATATATATACTTTTTAATTGGAATTTTATTTTATTTTTCTAAGTAAGTACAAATGTAGTTTTTTCAACATTTATTCAATTGCCAATTTATAAGTTTCACATCTCACATCTTTCTGCCATCCTTTCTGGTCTTCTCCCCATGGTTGTGAAAAGTCTGGTAAAAGTTATACATGTACAATACTGTTTAACATATTTCTATATTAATCATGATGTGAAAGAGGAATTAGAATGAAGGGTAGAGAATAAAAACAAGAGATAGAAAAATGAAAAAACATAAAATTTTCAAAAAATGAACATATGCTTTGTTCTGCATTTAGATTCCATATTTTTTTTTCTTCATATTGATGTAATTGTCCATAGCAATTCTCTCAGGATTGTCCTTGATCTCTGAACTGCTGAGAGGAGCTGTATCCTTCATAACTGATTATCTCTCAATGTTGTTGTTAATGTGGACAGTGTTCTCTTGGTTCTGCTCACTTCACACAACATCTGTTCATGCAAGTATTTCCATGCTTTTCTAAAGTCTGACTGCTCATGATTACTTACAGAACAACAGTACTCACTAACATTCATGTACCATAACTTGTACAGCCATTCCCCAATTGATAGGCATCCTGTCATTTTCCAATTCTTTCCATGACAAAAAAGAGCTGCTATACATAATTTTGAAAATGTGAAGCTTTTCACATTTTTATGATTTTGGGGGGATATAGACCTAGTATTGATAATGCTTGATCAAAGGCTATAAACAGTTTTATTACTCTTGGCATAGTTCCAAATTCCTCTCCAGAATGACTAGATCAATTTACAACTTCCCCAAATATGCATTAATATTCCAACTTTCTCACATCATCTCTAACAATGTCATCTTAACCAATCTAATAGGTGTAAAGTAGTACCTCGTAGTTGTTTTAATATGGATTTCTGTAATCAATAATTATTTGGAGCATTTTTTAAATGACCAAAGATTTAATTTCTTAATCTAAATACTTCCTGCCCAAATCACTTCATCATTCATCAAGTAGGCAATGACTTGTAATCTTGTAAATTTGATTCAATTCTCTATATATTTTGGAAATTAGTCTTTTAGGGGCAGCTAGTTGGCGCAATGGGTAGAGCACTGTTCCTGGAGTCAGGAGTACCTGAGTTCAAACCGGGCTTCAGATACTTAATAATTACCTAACTGTATGACCTTGGGCAAGCCACTTAACCCCATTTGCCTTGCAAAAAAAACCTAAAAAAAAAGAAATGAGTCTTTTATAAGAAAAACTAATTATGAAAATTGTTTCCTAACTTTCTACATTCCATCTAATATACACTGCAATGGTTTTATTTGTAGAAATATTGTTTATGGTAAAAATCATCTGTAGTGCAATTCTTATTTGGTCATAACTTTTTCCCCTCTCCCTAGATCCAACAGATGAAGTATTTTTGCTCTCTTAATTAGTCTATGGAACTACCTTCATGTCTAAATCCTGGACCCATGTTGATCTTATTTTGCTAAAAGTTGTGAGATAGGGTTCTCTGCCCAGTTTTTGTCACACTATTTTCCAGTTTTCCCCACTAGTTTTTGTTGAATAATGAGCTTTTATCCCAAAAGCTAGTGTCTTTGGGTTTATTAAAATATGGGTTACTATAGCAATTTACTGCTGTTTCTTTTGTACCTACTCTAATCCACTGGCCCATTCCTAAAAATTCTTTTTTCCTCCATAGATACATGACAAAATAAGTTTTAATATTCACTTCCAAAACCTTGAGCTCCAAATTCTCATCCTTCCTCCCACACCAACCGCCAATTGAAAAAGCAAGTTACTTGATATAGGTTAAAAATTTGTACTCATGAAAAACATTATCACAATTGTCATATTGTAAAAATAACCTAACCTCCCTACTCCCCAAAGAAGAGAAACCTCAAAAAAAAAATAAAGTAATGAAAAAGTATGCTTCAATCAGTATTCAGACACCATCAGCTCTGTCTTTGGACTGGATACTATCCTTTCTTAATTTTTATTTTATATATTTAATATTTATTTATTCTCATTTTGTACAAACAATTTTTTATACATTAATAAAATATTCTTGTTTAAGTGTAAACAAAATACCCCATCCACCCAAAAAATATAGACTTGCTTGAGCAATGAAGTAAAGGGGAGAGAAAAAAATTGAAGTTAAAAAAATAATAGTAATAATTGTAGGTATGGCCAGGTGGCCCAATGGATGGAGCACCAGCCCTGGAGCCATGAGCACCCAAGCCCATATGTGGCCCTGTACATCCAACAATCACCCAGCCGTGTGACATGCAAGCCATCCCAACCCCACTGCCAAGCAAAAATCAAAAAAAAAAAAAAAACAAGACTCAAAATAAAATAAAATAGTAATAATAGTAGGGGTGACTGAGTGGCAGACAGACCATTAGCCCTTGAGCCAGGAGCACCCGGGTCAAAATCCGGTCTCAGACACCCAATGATCACCATGCTATGCGGCCCCAGGCAGGCCACCCAGCCCCATTTGCCCTGCACCTCCCCCCAAAATAATAATAATAAAAATGTGCTTGAGTCTTTGTTCCAACACCATCAACTCTGTCGCAGGTGGATCACATTCTTTATGATAAGTCCATGGCAAAAGTTACTTCCATATTTTTCCACTGTTGCCATTTCTAATCTCAAATCCCGTCTTCTGTATTTCTCCACTACCATGTACTATATTTTCTCTCTCCCTTCACTTTGACTCTGCTGTAGGGTAGCTGAGTGGCACAGCAGACAGATCCCTGGCATTGAGGCCAAGAGATCTTGTGTCCCTGTACCACTGCTTAGGCCCAGCATCCACCTGGCCCTATGGTCTGGGACATGACTTCCAATCCCAGCCCCTTGCAAGAAGTAAAAAAGAAAATCTGTTATATGTGACCACTCTCCCCTCCATGGTCCATCTATTCCTCAATCACTCACATCCCCCGCTTCCCCCTGTCCCCCCCTTCTTACTCCAAATGCCTATACCCCATTGAGTATATATGCTGTTTCCTCTCCTAGCCACCTCGGATGAGAGAGAAGATTCCCTCATTCCCGCTTGCCTTCCCCCCTTCCATATCATTGCAATAGCTCATTGTAATAAAGAAAAATATTATTATAGGAAATATATTGGCCTATGCCCCCTCTCCCTTTTCTTTCTCCCATTACATTTCCCTTTTTTCTATTGACATGATTTTTACATATTTTATCTTCATTCAGCTTTCTCCTCTGCTTCATCTATAAAAGCTCCTTCTACCTGCTCTATTAACTGATAAGGTTCATATGAGTATTATCAGTGTCATTTTTCTATGCAGGGATACATGCAGTTCATCATCATTAATTCTCTCATATTTTCCCCTTCTCCTCCAATCTCTATGATTCACCTGAGTCCTATATTTGAAGATCAAACCTACTGTACAGCCCTGGCCATTCCAACAGGAACATTTGAAATTCTCATGGTTCATTGAATGTCCATCATTTTCACTGGAAGAGAGCATTCATTTTTGCTGGGTAGTTGATTCTCGGTTGCATTCTAAGCTCTTTTGCCTTCTGGTATATTATATTCCAAGCCCTATGAGCTTTTAATGTAGTTGCTGCTAAGTCCTGTGTGATCCTGACTGCAGCTCTACAATATTTGAATTGTGTCCTACTGGCTGCTTGTAATATTTTCTCTTTGACTTGGGAGTTCTGGAACTTGGCTACAATATTCTTAGGGCTTGGTTTTTTGGGATCTTGTTCTCTGGGGGTGGGGATCGGTGGATTCTCTCCATTTCTATTTTGCCCTCTGCTTCTAGGATATCAGGGCAATTTTCCTGTAGTAATTCTTTGAAAATGATGTCAAGGCTCTTTTCCTGATAATGACTTTCAGATATTCCAATAATTTTTAAATTATCTTTCCTAAATCTGTTTTCTATATCGGTTGTTTTTTCAATGAGATGTTTCACATTTTCTTCTAATTTTTTATTTTTTTGGTTTTGAAGTATTGAGTCCTGATTTCTTGTAAATTCATCAATCTCCCTGAGTTCTATTCTTTGCCTGAAGGATTTGTTTTCCTCAGAGAGTTTTCTTATCTCTTTTTCCATCTGGACAATTTTGCTTTTTAAAGCATTCTTCTCCTCAATAACTTTATGAACTGTTTTATCCATTTGACCTAAGCTGGTTTTTAGCATTCTATTTTCTTCAGCATTTATTTGGATCTCCTTGACTAAGCTGCTGACTTCATTTTCATGATTTTCCTGCATATCTCTCATTTCTTTCCCAGTTTTTCTTCTATTTCTCTCATTAGATTTTCAAAGTCTTTTTTGAGTTCTGTCATAGCCTGAGCCAAATTATTCTTTTTTCTTGGAGTCTTTAGATGCAGGAGATTGTGCTTCCACATCTTCAGACTGAGTTTTGATCCTTCTTGGGCTCATATGCAAATTATTTCTCAATGGTGCTCCTCTTTTTTTCTCTGCTTGCTCATTTTCCCAGCCTTAGACTGTTTTTGGAGTGCTTCCTGAGCTTTTCAGACACTCCCACAAGCGTCTCAGTGTGTGAGGCTCTGTTTTCCTTCCTGGTCTGTGAATGACCAAAAGTGACTCCGTCTGACATGGGGCTGAGGAGCGGTGGGGCCCTGTTGTTCTATGGGGGGGCCTAGACTGCGAGCAGGAACTGAATGTGGTCAGAGCCCCAGACTCCTGTTCTAGGGGCAGAGGACAGAGCTTGGCAGTCTCTCTCTCTCCACTCCCCTCCTTAGGTTCAATGGGCTTATGCCCTGGGGGCTCCTGCTTACCAGCTCTGCCTGCTTCTTTTTCCTGGATCTGGGATGAGGTGGCCATGCTGCTTGCTGTGTGCCCTGAGGGCTGGGCTTCACATGCTCACTCTGGCAGAGGTCCCCCTCTGTTCCCCCAATTTGTTTCCAGTGCTCCCTGGGGTGTAGGTCAGGAAATTTCCCGCTGCTGTGAGCCCGCCTCCCAAGTTCTTTCGCTCTGGCAGGCCACCCCTCTAGTGGGCTGCCTCTCCAACCCCAGGGAGCAGAGCCTTTCTGCTCTTTTCCATGTTACCTTGAGTAGAAGACCTGCCTCACTGAGTCCCTCTGTGGGTTCTGTCTCTTGAAAATTTAGTTAGATTTTTTATTTTTGAAGATTTATGAGAGATCCCCTAAGACACAATCTGCTCTTGTCGCCATCTTGCCTCTGCCCTCTGGATATTATTCTTTATCATGTTCTTGGGTCACAGAATTACTGAGAAAATATAGGTCATTCATATAGCTGATCATCTTTTTTTTTTTTTTTTGGTTTTTAGGTTTTTGCAAGGCAAATGGGGTTAAGTGGCTTGCCTAAGGCCATATACCTAGCTAATTATTAAGTGTTTGAGACTGGATTTGAACCCAGGTACACCTGACTCCAAAGCAGGTGCTTTATCCTGTGCCACCTAGCCACCCCCATAGCTGATCATCTTGCAATATTGCAGCTGCTTTGTATAACGTACATTTCCCATTGTATCTGCTCATGTAATTTTTTTTAACTGAAAACATCCTCTTCATCATTTCCCATAATAGAATAGTATTTCATCTTAATTACCTACTACAACGTGTTCAGCCACTGGATAGCCTCCCAATCTCCAGTTCCCTGCTACCACAAAAATAACTGCTATAAATATTCCTATACATACCAATTCTTTTCTGCTCATATTGTTGAATTGTTGAATTGTTGAATCATTTCCCAACTCCTCCAACAGTGCATTGATATCCTAATTTGCCAATATTACTTACAACATCTGTCATTTTTCTTCTTCTGTTCTATTAGCTAACTCAATATGTTTAACATAATATTTCAGAGTTTTAACTTGCATTTTTCCTGTCATTAGTGATTTAGAACATATTTTCAAATGATTCAAGTAGATTGCATTGGCAACCTCATCTGAAAACTTTTCATATCATTCAGTCATTTATAAATTAGGGAATGGCTCTTATTTTTATCCATTTGATATTCTCTATGTGAAAGAAATTTTTTTCAGTATTTTACCTCACAGTTACTTTCCCATGTTCCTCCACCTTCTTCCCAACCCCAATTTATTCAATTCCTTCTTTCCTTTCATCTTGTCCCTCCTCAAAAGATTTTTGCATCTGTTTTTCCCTTTCACAATCTTACCTCCCTCCTTTCACCTACTTCCCAACCTCCTTTCTATCATCCCTTTTTTCTCCTTTTTTCCTCCAGGGTGAGAAACATTTCTATACCCAAATGAGTGTCTATGTTATTCCCTCTATGATACCAATTCTGATTGAGAGTAAAGTTCACTTATTTCCCCTCACCTTCCTCCTCTTACATTTCCCTGCAAATAATGTTTTCTTGCTTCTTTTATGTTAAGTAACGTACCCCCTTCTACCTCTCCTTTCCCTTTCTCCTAGTACATTACCCTCATGCATTAACTCCATCTTTTTTATATCATGCCTTCAAATTCAACTCCCATTATCTATATAAGTTAATTCTAATTGCCCTAATAAATGAGAAAGCTCATAGGAGTTAACAGTATCATTTTCCCATTCAGGAATATGAGCAGTTCAAACTCATTAAGTGCCTTTCCTGTTTACCTTTTTTATGTGTCATTCAAGTCTTGTATTTGAAGATCAAATTTTCTGTCCAGTTTTTGTCATTTCATCAGGAAAGCCTGAAAGTCCCCTGCTACATTGAAAATCCAACTTTCCCCCTGAAAGGGTATGTTCATTTTTGCTGGTAGTTGATTTTTGTATGTAATCCAAGCTCTTTTGCCTTCTGGAATATAATATCCCACGCTCTACATTCCCTTAGTGTAGAAATTTCTAAATCTTGTGCTATTCTGACTATGACTCCATGATAATTGAATTATTTCTTTATGGTTACTTATACTATTTTCTCCTTGACTTTGGACTTCTGAAATTTGGCTATATTATTCATGGCCATTTTTATTTTCAAATCTCTTTCAGAAGGGGATTGGTGGATCCTTTCAAATTCTTTTTTATCTTCTTCTAGAATTTCAAGGTAATTTTCCTAATAAATTGATAGAAAAAGATGACTTTTTTGGTCATGACTTTTCAGTTAGTACAATAATTACAAAATTATCTCTTCTGTATCTGTTTTTCATGTCAGTTATTTTTCCAATACGATATTTCACATATTCTTTAATTTTTCAATCTTGTAGTTTTGTTTTATTGTTTTTTGATTTATCACACATTCATTAACTTCCCTTTGTTCCACTATAAATTCTAAGGAACATTTTCATTGACCTATGGACCCCTTTTTCCTTTTTGCCCAGTCTGGTTCTTAAGATGCTCTTTTCTTCATGATCATTTTACCTCTTTCACCAAACTGATGTCTTAATTTCAAGATTTTCCTGTACCAATTTCATTTTTCTTCCCAATTATCTTGTAACTCCTTTATTTGATTTTTCAAATTTTTTTTGAACTCTTCCATGAACTTAGAACAATTCATAATTTTCTTGGTGATTTTGATGCAGAATGTTTCACATTATTGTCTTCTTCTGAATGTGCATTTTGATCTTCCATATGACTAAAGTGAGGGTCTAGGTTTGATTGTTTTCTTCTGTTGTTTGCTCATTTCCCCAACCTATGACTTCATTTTAACTCTTTGTTAAGGTAAGGCTCTGCTTTCAGGGTAGAGAATGGACTGTCCCAAACTTTTGAGGTTTTTGCAGCTGTTTTCAAAGATACCTTTAGGGACCTGCAAGTATTCAATTCCTCCAAATTCTTATAAGAGACTATGACTACTCTCCTGGGCTATGCTTTGGTCTGCCACTCCTTTCTGCCCTAGAACTATGAGGAGACTCTCTATTATTGTAAGGCAGTAAGCCTTATTGTCTTTCTACTCCTTCTCCTGAGATTGCATCCCCAGACCTCAGCCCAGATCTGAGTATGGGCAAAACAAAAGATCGCTGTTTCAAGGACAGTTAATAGAACCCTGTTACCTCCCCATATCCTCCTTCTATTTCTGGGTTGAGAGCTCAAAGAAGTGTCTTGCAAGATCTGCTCTTGGACACCTGGGCTTGGGTCTGTGCTGCTGAGAATTGTCCTAGATTGTGCCAACCCTCACCACCTTGGTGTGACAGAGCTATCTTTTTGGACTTCACTGATGCCGACCCAAGTACCATATAATCTTTTCCCAGATATGAACCTGGAACTGGTTCACTGTAGCACAACCTGGATTGCTCTGTGAGTCTTTTCTAACCTTGGTGCAATAGACCTTTCCCATGGATCTTCTAAGTTGTCTTGGGCAAGGAAATTGTTTCACTTAATCTTTTTGTGGGTCTGGAATGAGATATTCCAATGAGCAAGGGAGGTTGGAATGCTGCCAAGAATCCACTATCTGGCAAAGCTGAGGCTTCTTTTACAGGGTAAAAGACAGACTTTTAACTAAATGGGAGACTTCCAACATATCCTGATGAAAAGACCAGGGATAAATAGAAAAATTGAACATCAAACAGGAATCCTCCCATCAAGAGGCACATGAAAAGATAAAAAAGGAGGGGGGGGGTAAAAAAAAAACCCTGATATCCAATAAGATGAAACTGGCTAAATCCCTACCTGGGAGAAAGACTCTAATAACTCTTGAGAATGGTAACTCTATTAGAGAGAATATACTTATCCAGAAGTAATGGACACTCATAACTTTTCATTGACTCAGATAGAAAGATTTAAAAACAATACCTCCTTAGAAAGGGGGACAGTAAGGAAAGAGAAGGATGGAGGACATTGAATGGGGGTAAATCACATTACGTTAAAGGGAACAAAAGATCTATTGTTAAAGAGGGGGAAGAATGGAGGAGGTGAGAGCCACCTGAATCTTCATCTCATCAGACTTGAGTTAAAGTTAACTTGCACTCACTCAGTTAAGAAATTTATCTTACCATTTAAGTATTAAAAAGGGGGAAAAGGGGAGGAGGGATGGAGAGGAGCAGGAAAGGGGGCACTAACAGAAGGAAGGGTAGGAAGAGGGGGTAAAGGAAAAGAAGAAAGAAAGGGGAGAGTGGTTGATATAGGAGGGTAAACAAACTGAAGGTGGCCATTTTCAGAAAAAAACACTGGGGAATATAGATATAGGTAAAAAGGGGAAATATACAGAGGGAAGGTAGCCCAGAGGTCAATAAAGCGATAATAATTATAATTTTGAATTTGAATGGAATGAACTCCCTTAAAATATAAGCAAATAACAGAGTAGATTAAAAACAAGAATCCTACAATATGCTTCTTACAAGAAACTCATTTGAAGTATACATATAGAGTAAAGGTAAAGGGTTGGAGAAAATTTTGCTTCAGCTGAAGTGAAAAAAAGCAGGGGTAGCAATCTATATCTCAGACAAAGCAGCTTCAAAAAAGATAAAAGAGATAAGGAAGAAAACTATATCCTTCTTAAAGGTATCATAGACAATAAAGTAAATTCAATACTAAATATGTATGCACCCAATTGAACAGCATCCAGATTCTTAGAAGAGAAGTTGAAAAAGCTACAGGAATACATAGATAGCAAAACTGTACTAGTGGGAGACATCAACCTCCCACTCTCAGATTTTGAAAAATCTAGCCATAAAATAAACAAAAAAAAAAGAAATTATGGAGATAAATAGGTTGTTCGAAAACCTAGATATGATAGACTTATGGAGGAAGCTGAATGGAGATAGAAAGGAAAATACTTTTTTTTTTCTGAAGTTCATGACACACAAAAAATGACCACGTACTAGGACATAAAAAGTTAATGATCAATTGCAGAAAGGCGGAAATAGTGAACACATCTTTATCAAATCATAAAACAACAAAAATAATATGCAATATTGGACCAGGGAGATATAGACCAAGAACTAATTGCATAGCCTCATTTTAAAGAATGAGTAGATCAAGCAACAAATTACAGAAAGAATTAATTATTTCATTCTAGATAATGACAATAAGGAAACAGCATACCAACCTATGGGATACACTCAAGGCTGCTGTCAAGGGATGTATTATATCATTAAATGCTTTCATGAATGAATCAGAAAAAAAGAGAAAATCAATGAACTAAATATGAAAAATTAGAGAAAGAACAAATTAAAAACCCTCAATTAAATACTATATTAGAAATTCTAAAAATTAAAGAGAAATTAAGAAAATTAAAAGCATGAAAGCTATTGAGCTAATAAAAGTCAAGAGCTGGTTTTATGTAAAAAAATAATAAAAATAATTAATCTGGTCAACTTGATTACAAAAAAGAATGAAGAAAACCAAATTGTTACTATTATAAATGAAAAAGGTGAAATCACCTTCAATGAAGAGGAAATTAAAGTAATAATTTGGAATTACTTTGCCCAACTCTATGCCAATAAATTTGATAATCTTGTGAAATGAACAAATATTTACAAAAATATAAATTGCCCAGATTAAATGAAGAGGAAATTAAAAACCTAAATAACCCTATATCAGAAAAAGAAATTCTACATGCCATTACTGAACTCCCTAAGAAAAAAATCTCTAAGGCCAGATGGATTCACAAGTGAATTTTATCAAACATAAAAGGAACAAGAGTTTCCAATTCTATGTAAACTCTTTGGAAAAATAGATGAAGATGGAACTTTGCCTAACTCTTTCTGACACCACTATGCTGCTGATACCTAAACCAGGAAGAGTTAAAACAGAGAAAGAAAATTATAGAACTTTCTCCCTGAAGAATATAGATGGCAAAATCTTAAATAAATCTTAAATAAAATCTTAGCAAAATGATTTCAAGTTATCAGTAGGATAATACATTATGAGCAAGAAGGATTTCTCTCAGGAATGCAGGGTTGGCTCAATATTAGGAAAACTGTTAGTAGAATTAATTATATCAATATCAAAACTATCAGAAATCATATGATCATATGAATAGATGTTGAAAAATAATTTTACAGAAAACAGTACCCATTCCTATTAAAAACACTAGATATTATAAGAATAAATGGATTGTTACTCAGAATAATAAGCAGTATCTATCTGAAACCATCAACAAGCATTATATGCAATGGGGATAGGGTGGAGGCATTCCCAATAAGATCAGGGGTGAAACAAGGATGCCCATTATTACCACTACTATTCAATATTGTAATAGAAATGTTAGCTTCAGAAATAAGAGAAGAAAAAGAAATTGAAAGAATTAGAATTGGGAAGGAAGAGACAAAACTCTCATTCTTTGTAGATGACATAAATGTATACCTAGAGAATCCCAAAAAAAATCATCTAAAAAACTACTAGGAAAAAAATTAGCAACATTGGCAAAGTCGCAAGATATAATATAAACCCTCAGAAATCCTCAGAATTTCTATATATGACTAGCAAGATACAGGAGAAAGAGCTAGAAATAGAAATCCCATTCAAAGTAACCTCAGACAAACTAAAATACCTGGGAATCAACATGCCAAGGCAGACTCCAAAATTTTTTCAAAAACAATTACAACTTTGCCTACAAATAAAATCAGATTTAAATAACTGGGCAAATAGTAATTGCTGATGAATAGGTTGAGCTAATATAAAAAAGACAATTCTAGCAAAACTAAACTATGTGTTTAGTGACCTGCCAATCAAAATTCTAAAATTACGTTAATGAGTTAGAAAAAATTTTAAATAAATTTATATGGAGAAATAAAAAGTCAAGAATTTCCAGGGATTCAATGAAAAAATGTACAAAAAAGGTGCCTTAGCCTTACTAGATCTAAAATTATTTTATAATGCATCAGTCATCAAAACTGCCTGGTATTGGCTAAGAAATAGGGTGGTTGATCTGTGGAATAGAATAGGTGCAATAGCAGGAAATGATTATATTAATCTGCTGTTTGATAAACCCAAAGATTCCAGCTATTGTGACAAAAACTCTCTCTTCACTTAAAAAAGTGTTGGAAAACTGGAAGTTAGTATGGAAGATACTTAGATTGGAACCAACACCTCACACCCTATACCAAGATAAGATCAAAATGTAAACAGGATTTAGACATTAAAAAGCAATATTATAAGCAAACCAAAAGCACAAGGCATTGTTTACCTGTCAAAACTATGGAAAAGAAAGCAGTTTATGACCAAGGAAGAAATGGAGAACATTAAAAACAAACTGGATAATTTTGATTACATTAAATTAAAAAGCTTTTACACAGACAAACTTACTGTAACCAAGATTAAAATAAATTTAATAAATTGGGAAACAATTTTTACAAATAATATTTCTGAAAAAGGACTCATTTCTAAAGTGTTCAGAGAACTGAGTCAAATTAAAAAAAAAGAACAAGTCATTTCCCAATTGACAAATGGTCAAAGGATATAAAAAGGCAATTTACCATTGAGGAAATCAAAGATATCCATAGTCAAATGAAAAATTGCTCTAAACCATTCTGGAGAGCAAGTAGGAATTATGCCCAAAAGGCAACAAAAATGTGCATACCCTTTGAACTAGCAATACTACTACTGAGGCTATTCCCTGATGAGATTATGATAACAGGTAACAACATCACTTATGCAAAAATATCCATATCCATATCCCTGCTTGTGGTGGCAAAGAATTGGAAATTAAGTGAAAATCCTTCAATTTTGGAATGGCTTAACAAGTTGTGGTATATGAATGTCATGGAACAATATTGTTCTGTTAAAAACCAGGAGGGATGGGAATTCAGGGAAGCCTGGAAGGATTTGCTTGAACTGATACTGAGTGAGATGAGCAGAACTAGAAAAACATTGTATACCTTAACAGCAACATGGGAGTGATGATCAACCTTGATGGACTTGTTCATTCCATCAGTACAACAATCAGGGACAATTTTGGACAATCTGCAATAGAGAATACCATCTATATCCAGAGAAAGAATTGTGGAGTTTGAACAAAGACCAAAGATTATTACCTTCAATTTAGGGGGAAAATTATCATATTATATAATTTTGCTATCTCTTATACTTTATTTTTATTCCTTAAAGATATGATTTCTCTCTCAACTGAGATCAGTGTACACCATAGAAACAATGTAAAGACTAACACACTGCCTTTTGCGGGGGGGGGGGGGGGAGGAATCAAGAATAGGGGGGGAAATTGTAAAACTCAAAGTAAATAAAATCTTTCTTTAAAAATAAGAAAAAATAGAGAAAGAATTAAATGACTACAGTTTTGGCAAATTCAGAATTAGATTCTGGGATTAGAACTCACTGTTTGACAAAAATTGTTGGGAAAACTGTAAAATAATATGGCAAAAACTAAGGATAGACCCTCATTTCACACCCTATTTCAAAATAAGGTCAAAATTGGTACACAATTTTAACATAAAGGGTGACACTACAGATAAATTAATAGCTCAAGAAATACTGTCTCTTTGTGTTCTATGTAAAGGGGACAAATTTATCAAAATAAGAAATAAAGTACATTATAAATTACAAAATGAATGATTTTGACTATATTAATTTAAAAGTACATGCATTAATAAAATCAATGGTGCCTAAATTAGTAGGAAAACAGAAAGTTGGGAAATAATCTTCACAACTATAAATTCTGATAAAGATGTCATTTCTATAATATATAAAGAATTGTATCCAATTTAAGAGGTGACAAGTCAATACGAATTGATAAATGGTCAAATGATATGCAAAGACTGTCTTCAAATGAAGAAAGCCCTATTCATAATCATATGAAAAAATGTTCCAAATTATTATTGATTAGGGAATCACAAATTAAAAGAACTCTGACATATCACCTCACACCTATCAAATTGGCATATATAACAATTTATTGGAGAGGTTGGATGAGGACTAGAACATTAATGTATTGCTAGTGAAGTTATGAACTGATGCAACCATTCTGGAGAGCAATGTGGAAGTATGCCCAAAGAGCAATAAAATTGTACATACCCTTTGAACCAGCAATTCTAATTCTAGGTCTATATCCAGAAGAAACCATAAAAATATGGGGAAAAGTTTGACATGATCCAAAATATTCTTAGCAGCTGTTCTTGGATTGTCAAAGAATTGTTAATTGAGGGAATACCCATCAATTGGGGAATGGTTGAATATATTCTTGGTATCTGAATATTATGGAATACTGTTGTTCTATAAGGTACCATAAATGGTCAGACTCTAGAGAAGCATGGAATGAATTACAAGATCTGAATTTGAGCAATGGGAGATTGTGAGATGATCAACCTTGAAGGATGTAGCTCCCCCTAGCAGTTCAGAGAGGTAAGAAACAGGTTAGGGACAATGCTATCCCATACAGAGGAGGAAAAACAAAGCACACAAAACAAAACAAAATCCTTCAGAATCTGATGAACAGTTGAAAAGTACATTCACTTTTTTAAAAAGTCTCTTATGTATTTCTTTCCCTTGATCCTATTTCCTCATACTGATAATGACTAATTTGTAAATATATTTAACACAAAAGTGTTTGTACAATATTAACCTGTTTGCCACCGATGAGAGAGTGGTGGGAAGGGAGGGTGGATGGAAATTTTTTATCTTAAATATATATATATATATATATATATATATATATATATATATATATATATATCTGTACTCACACCAAACACGCACACACATATGGATGAATGTTGAAAATACATAACATGTTTTTGGAAAAATAAAATAAATAAATAGATAGATAGATAGATAAAAAATAAAAATAGAAATAAAAATAAATAAATAACAATAATAACATAACAATAAAAAATAAATATACTTCACAAAAGTCATAAATAACATTAAATTATAATCAATTTATATCACACCTTCTTTTCAAGTACCCTCTTCAGATATACAATCTTCATAAACTAAAGTATCATGTTAAGCAAAATCATTTTATGGACCATTTATACCCTCCCACTCTAGGTATGCTCACTCTAATTGTGGCTAAATTATCAAATAAAGCATAATCACTTCATGATCTATTTACATGTAGCTCCTCTAAGTACATGTCCTTCTTCTGCCCCAATAGAAATACAATACCTTTGGAATAAATATCACATCCAGATCCATTTATACACTTATCCTCAATTCCTGTAACTTTTTTCAACCCTCATTAGAATGTGTTGACTAAAGGCTCAAGTTTCACGATCATCCTATACCTATACCCATCCTCTAAATATGTTTCTTTTAACTCCCCTAAGAGAAATACAGTTCTCAAGAATTATAAGTATCATCTTCCCTTGTAGGGATGTATCCAATTTAATGTTATTGACTAAGAATTTTCCCCTCTCTGCTTTTTTTAAAAATGCATCTCTTTTTATGCATCTCTTGAGTCTTGTATTTAAAGATTGAATTTTCTGATCAGTTCGGATCTTATCAGAAAATTTTTTATTTTTAATATTTAACTGAAAATTCATATTTTCCTCTAAGAGTATATGCTGAATTTTTACTGGTAGATGATTTCTGGTTGTAATCCAAGGTCCTTTATTCTCTGAATTTCAAGTCCTCTGATTTAATGTTTCTTTTTTAATTTGGCAAGGATTATGGTATTTGCCATTCTTATTTTTTTTTGCTCAACAATAGGGTTTAGTGACTTGTCCAAGGTCACACAGCTAGGTGATTATTAAGTGTCTGAGGCCAAATATAAACTCAGGTACCACTGATTCCAGTGCAACCTAGTTGTCTCCCCCTCTGATTTAATGCTGGAGCCCATAACTCATTTATAATCCTTATTGTGGTTCATTGGTACTCATTCATTTATTTAAGTGTGGCAATGGACTTAAGTGACTTACCCAAGGTCAGAGAGCTAGTAAGTATTAATAACTCCCTACTCCAGTAACCATTGAACCATCTAGCTGCCCCTATTCCTTGGTATTTAATTGCATCTTTTTGGATTTTGGCAGTATTTTCTCCTTCTGCTGAGAACTCTGAAATTTAACTGTAATATTCCTTGGAGTTTGTATTCTTGATGGAAAGTGATTGATGGATTATTTCAAAGACTATTTTTGCCTTTTTGTTCTAAGATACTTGGGCAGTTTTTCAAGGTATTTGGCTAAAATTTATTTTCCAAGTTCTCATTGATTAATTAATTAATTAATTAGATCAAGGATTTCAGGTGAGTGAATCACATTTTCTCTGTTGGAACTATTTTCTAGGTAATTTTTCCCTTAAAAGTTGTTTTACATTTTCCTTTATTTTTTTCATCATTTTTGGTTTTGTTGGATGGAATCTTGGTGTCTCATAGTGATTAATTTCCTTTAGTCTAAATTAAAGTTTTAGTATTTTATTTCTCCAGTTAAGTTTTTGCAATTCCTTTTCTAGTTGGTTAATTTTACTTTTAAATGACTGCTTGCCTTTGCAATGGACTAATATTATGTTTTGGTGAGCTGTTTTCTTTGTCATGGGTTGATTTTACTCCCTTTTACCAGTTGGTCAATTTTATTTTTTGATGATTTTTATTCTTTTTTCTAGTTGATCATTTTAATGGGGTTAACTTCTTTTATTTTCTTCTTCTTCTTCTTCTTCTTCTTCTTCTCCTTCTTCTTCTGCTTCTGCTTCTGTTTCTTCTGCTGCTTCTTCTTCTTCTTCTTTTTCCAAGGCATTGGGGTTAAGTGACTTGCCCAAGATCACATAGATAAATATTAATTGTCTGGGATCTTATTTGAACTCAGATCCTCCTGACTCCAGGGATCATGCTCTAACCATTGTGCTACCTAGTTACCCGCTGGAGTTGATTTTTTAATCAATTTTTTTCATAATTCTCCTGCATGGCTTTCATATCTTTCTCCATTTTTTCTTCTTCCTCTCTTCTTTGGTTTTTAAATTATTCCTTATCTTTTCTAAGAGCTTTTGGTTTTGAGGTCATTTAAGGAACTTTATTGAGGCTTCACATGTAGGCAAGTTTTCACTGCTTTCTTTTTCAGAGATGTCATTTTTATCATCCCTATCACAATAGTGGTTTTCTGTTGCTAGTTTCTTTGGGGGGGTTGCTTATTTTTGATAGTTGAACTCTGTTTCTGGGGTACAGAGACAATAGTCCCAAGCTTTTTATGCTGTGGCTAGGATCTGCCCTTTCACTTGCCAATGTGTTCTCTATGCAGCCCAGGCATTGCCTATGCAGATATTTGTTTCCTCCTTTATTCCGAACTTTGCCTTTGCAGCACTTTGTTCCTGATCCAGTCATGTCTATTGTCACAGTGTCCCCAAGGCTCAAACTTTATCTCTTGATCTAGGATTGGGACCTTCCCTGCTGGCCTGCTATCATTCTGGCTTGTTGAGTCAGGACTTGTATTGTGCTGAGACTAAGAGTCTACTACTTTCCTACCTAGTTTGAACTATACTTCCCATTTATACAGAAGTGACAGAACTTTACTGAAAATCTTACACAATATCTTGAGCAGAGAACTATATGTGTTCTATTTTTGGTGGTATCTGTACTTTTAAGATCTTTGTAGATGCCTTATTTAAAGCAAGCTAGGAATCTCCTGGAGCTTTTCCCAAAATAATTTTAAATGAAACCTTTCTACAGACCGTTACTCAGAAATGTGAAATATTAACAGTATCAAAATGATTTCTACATAATCAACATTAATTTATTATTAATTTTAATCACTTAACTCTTTGTGAACAGAAAATTACACAATATTACTTCTCCTAGATTGAATTTGACATTCCTGGACATGAAGATTTCTCCACTCCTAGTAAAGAATGTGAAAACTTCTATTAAATTCTCCATTATCCAGAAAAGGGCCATCTATACAATTTTGTCCACCATGAAGCATACTAGGTTCTACTACCCAACTGGACTATTTGCTGCTTTTTTATTCACAGTCCATTGGAAAACAAGAGAAAAGAAGCAATCATCATGAACAAATGATCATGTACCCTTAAGCAGTCTTTTAGATTACATTCTTTTATAACAAACCTCTAAACTGGTTTTTCAGGTCCTTCTTGGAAGAGTGAGATAACGTGCAACCATATTGAAACTTTCTAGTCAAAGCAGTATCCTGGAAATGAGAACCTGACCACAACTGATGCACAAGAAGTCATTTTTACCAATCTAGTTTGCACAGAATTTTGATAAAGTGACTATACTTGTCCTGGTAGAAATGGGGAAGTGATATTGCTTCCCTTTGAAAATATTTTTAGAGTTGTGATCATTAAACAAGATAATGACAAGAAGAGCAGAAGATAGGAACACTTCAGAATTAAATTAGAAAGTACATGTGTCATTTAAAAATGTTTTAAAACTATTTTTACATTGTTTAAATTGGATGGGAGTGTGATTCCTGAATTTGTTGCCACTCATTCCTCTTTGGTTTCCATGTTGAGACAAAAAATGTATATAAACTTTTCCTATTAAGTACTTTGGACTGAGCAGTCACAACTAAGGCAACCTTCTTTCTCAAACCCTAATGAAGTTATTTTTGGAATTGACTGAAAATAAGACACAATTAGAATTCTCAAATGTGGTCTGCCATATTGAGGTTTTAATAGTTTTAAACCAAGTTTTCTAATAATCTTCCACAAAGATCTTCATTTGTATCACAGTTTTCCAGGACCAAAGAGACAAAGCAGATGAGAGATAATTGGTGAATGACAATATAGTCATGACTAGACTGAGATATTCCTAAGGTCAAATTATTCTCCAAGTCAAAGTTCATGCTCCCTACATAGAAGCAGTCAATCTGAAGAAGTAATAGGAAAGGGTATCGGGAAGCCATTTCATACCAGAAAATCACCCCCTCAAACCTTTTGTCCTTCATTCTAGAAGACATTGGCATCAGTAAAGGTGATACCATGACAAATACATGAATTTAATTTGAGTGAGAGGCTGCTGTGCTATCACCAGCCTCACTTTCATCTCCAGAGTTATCTGGGTCCAGTGGACAGATATGAATCATGATGATGGAGATAGTTGTAGATGTGAGGTAATCAGGGTTAAGTGACCTGCCCAGGGTCTCACAGCTAGTGGCAAGTATCTGAGTCTGGATTCAAACTCTCATAGTTCAGGCTCTATCCACTGTGCCACTAATTGCTTTTTATCCTCAAAACTATGACTCATATAAGTGACTACACTTGTACTGGTGGGAATTAAATGAAGAAGAGATTTTGTCTCCCCCTGAAAATAACTTTGAAATTGTGATCATTCAATATGTTAAAACCAAGAAGAGTGGAAGATGAGAACAATTCAGAATATGTTTGTTCCCACCTTAGGGTACTTCACACTCAGTTGTTTTATCCTGTTTCTATGTATGGAAATTTCCATCAGAAAGTCAACCAATATATACATATACATATATATATATATATATATATATATATATATATATATATATATATATATATATATATATATATATATATATAAAATGCTTTCTATATGGCAAACATTGTCCTGAGCACTGGATAAAAACTGAAATCATGGACTACCTCTTCCATGGAGCTTTTTTAAACTAGTCATATGACACATTCGTAGTTGATCATCACATAACAATTCTGATATTGTGTACAATGCTTTCCTGGTTCTGCTCATTTCACTTTTGCATAAGCTCAAACAAGTCTTTCCAGGTTTTTTTACCCCTGAAATCTGCCTGTTCATCATTTCTTATTGCAAAATAATACTTCATTTTATTCAAATATCAAAGATTTCTAGAAATTTACCAATTCCCCAATTGATGGGTCTCCCCTCGATTTCCAATGTATTACTAATTTAAAAAGAGCTAGTAAGAATACTTTTGGACATCTAGGTCCTTTTTAACTAATATCTCTAGGATACAGAGACAGTAGTGCTATTGTTGAATCTAAGATTATGCACAATTTGGTGGCCCTGTGGGCATAGTTTCAAATTTTCCTCCAGAATAGTTGAATCAGTTAAGAATTCCGACAACAGAGCATGTGTCCCAATTTTCACACATACTCTCCAAAATTTATCATTTTCCTTTTTTTATATTCTTAGCCAATTTTATAGGTGTGAGGTTATACTCCACAGTAGTTTTACATTTCTCTAATCAGAAGTGATTTAGTGCACTTCTTAATATATCCATTGATAGCTTTGATTTCTTCATCAGAAAACTGCCTGCACAATCCTTTGACCATTTATCACTTGGGAAATTGCTTATTTTTCTAATAAATTTGGTTCTGCTCTCCATCTTTAAGTAATGAGGCCTTTATGTAATGACTGATGAGGACTTGATGAATAGAGTGTACCAGTTTCCTACTTTCCTTACTTTAGCTACATTCTTAAAATTTTATTTTAATAGAATCAAAGTTATCTGTTTTATATTTCATGATACTCTCTTTCTCTTTAGTCATGAATTCTTCACTTCTCCTTAAATCAAATAGTTAGACTATTCCTTCTTTCATCCTTTCCTTCCTCAACAATGTTATGCTTCTGTCTACCACCTTTCTAGTCCATCTCTGTTCTGTCATGCCATCCTTTATTTCCTTTTCTCCAACTTTCCTGTCAAGTAAGACAGACTTCTATATTCAACTGATTACATATATTATTTCATCTGTGGGATAATACTGATGAGAGTAAAGTTTAAATGATGTCCATTGTCTACTCTTTTATTTTTCCCTCCAGTGTAATAGTTTTGTTACACCTCTTCATATGAAATAATATATGCCAGTCTACCTCTCCTTTTCTTCTCATCCCAGAGTACTCCTTTATCTCATCCTTAATTTTTCGAGTCATTTACTGAAATTCACCTAATACCTATATCCTCTAGCTGTACTATTACTGGTACAACTTTTAAGAATAACAAGTATCAAAAAAAGAATAAGTATCTTGTCCTTATTTAGGGAAACTGAAACAGTTCAGTCCCATTGAGTCCCTTGTTTTCTTTTAATTGTTCTTTTTAGGCTTTCAATAGGTCTTGATATTAAGAATCACATTTTTTGTCCAATTTTTAATCATTTCCTTATGAAAACTTTACATTCTATTTCATTGAATGATCATTTTTTGAAGTATTATACCTAGTTTTTCTGGGCAGGTGATTCTCTGCTATAGTCCTAGACCCTTTGTCTATTAGAATGTCATGCTCCATGACTCCCAAGGCAACCAGGTGTGCAATGGATAGAACACTGGCCTTGGATACAGGAAGACAGGTATGCCAATCAGGTCTCAGATACTTGACTCTAGTTGTGTGACCTTAGGCAAGTCACTTAAACCTGATTGCCTCATATCCAGGGCCATCTCCAGTTTTCCTGACTCATATCTGGCCACTAGACCCAGATGACTCCAGAGGATAAAATGAGGCTGATGATTTAGCACAGCACCCCCCCCACACTCAAATCCAATTCATGTGCTTGTCATGAGATCACCTCCCTGATATCATAGTCTTTTTTGAAAATGAATGCCAAAAAAAAAATTCATGACTCCCAAAGCTTAAATGATGCAACTGCTAGGTCCTGTATAATTCACAATATCTGAATTGTATCTTTGCATCTTGAGTATTCTGAGACTTCACTACACTGTGGGTTCCCTGCCTGCCACAGTAATCCAACCAGGTTTGGGTACGCAGATAAATTTTAGAGTACCTTGCCTATACCCTTCTCATCACATCAGGAGGTGAGCAATGTAATCTTTAAAAGGGCTGCTCAGTCATGCAGAAGATTGCCAAATATCACTGCTGCTTTCAGTGGGGACATGATCCTGTGTCCCTGGGCCACCTTTGTACAGGATTGTGACTACATCTCCCAGTTTATCTGCACCTGCTGCTTTGTCACTTTCCAGTTGCCACAGGATGTTGAGGAATGGTTGTGAGGGATGTCTTTTGTTGTGTGGGTAAATTGGATTTAAGTGAACTAGTGTTGCACAATGACATCCATCTCACTCTGTCTTCCCAAATCATCATGATCCAGCTTAGCAAGACAGAGTCAAGACAACTGGTGATGGCTCTACATGCAGTGAAATCCTTGGCATCTTTAACAGCACTTGCTTCAGCTGATTTCATGACCATTGGAATGAATTGTTTTCTTCTGTCCATTCCACTAGTGCTTGATATGTTTGTGGTGACACCATTACAACATTTCTCTTGAAAGTGCAACTATGCTGTCTTGGACATGATGTTATAATGCCAGATATAGACTTGCCAAAAAACAAAACCAAAAAACCACTAATTTATGGAGAATACATACAGGGAAAGAACTCACAAGGAGGTCCAAAGAAGCTATACTGAGACACCCTGAAGGTCTCATTGAAGAACTTTAGAATTGATTGCACAGTATGGGAGACCCTGGTACAGGATTGCCCACATTTCTTTGAGCTTTGGCATACTGAAGTTTAGAATACACACCCCAGGTATCTTCAAGGATTTTTTGTCCCCAGCCTGTGGTAGAGCATGTTTGACCTCATATTGGACTGATTAGCCATAGTCCAATATACTGTACTTTGTCTCAAACACAGTGATATCATTTTGATCTTCTCCATGAAAGACAAGTACCAACCATCATAAGTAACCTACAAAGTTAACACTTGTCATGAAATCTCCCCTTTTTATTTGGAAGGCTAGATTTGAGTATCAAAGGACTAAGAAATCAAAACCTTTCCTTGTACACAGAGGTAAACAGGGATCATGAAAATGCTCATCAACTATCTCAGTTAGAATAGGCAAGAAGGAGGAGGAATAATACTCAAATAAGAGATCCTGAAGGTTTGTTTTCAGTGTAATGCCATTATCAGAACTGTGTTTTTCAGAGATCATTTTTCTATATGCTTTGCCAAAAATCTCTTATTCATGGTCCACCAACATCTCTTGAGCTGGTCTAGTCCATTATAAAGTTATGAGTCTCTGTTCTCTACTTAGAAAGCTAAGGATGAGCACATTCAATGTCCATATTCTTCTGGTTCAATGTTACCATTCACAATTCTTGGTGAGGAGGGGAAAAGACTATATCTATGTAAAAGAGATTGTTCTCCACACTTTTCTTGTACCAACCCCAAAACACAAGTGTCTTTTCTTGTATATACTGATCTGTTCTCTAAACAAGAGTTAAATGATTTAAAATTATAAGGGTTGTCTGACCTCTCTTGTAGAGATAATACAAAATAAATGGATATTTGAATCACATAGTCTACCATCCCTAGGGCATCAACTTATCAATCACTTTGAAGTAGCCCTAGTCACTAAAAACAAGCCAAGAACAATCCATTGTCTCCCTAAAAAGTCCCATAGTCTTCACAGTGTATATCCAATAAAGACGCCTGAAAAGCATGTGAAATTGGAAGAGATTATGTAATATATGATTTTCAGGAAACTCTCTAATCAGCATCTTCTACTTCCCATTCTTCATGAGTTATGAACAAAAATTTTGTCATGAGAAAAAATGGGAAGTGGAAACTGATATTTCAGATGAAGGAAATACTGTGAAGAATAATATAAAGCTGAGAGGTCCTGAAGGTTTGTGAACAAAAGAGTGCAGTGGTTCAAAACATGAGCACAGAGATTATTCTTGTAGTGACATATTTTATGATGGTAGCAGGGGCATCAGTTAAGAGACCTGGTTGTTGATGGGGTGGGGGTGGAAGAAGGGAGGGAGCAAACTGTTGATAAAGAAACAGGATCAAGATAAGTCAAAGTTCAGGATTTATTCTCTTTAAAAAATTGTTCCAAAATATACACTTGTTGAAATATTAATTGCCTATTAAAAATAGTGATCATGACACAGAGTGAGACCTAGGGATAGGCAAGTCAGGCAATCACTGAACATATTAAAATATTTTTAAATGTATATATTTTATATCCTTAGTGATTAGTAAAGAATCTGGTGCATAAAAATTACATAATAAATGGCTTTTGATTGATTGATAACAGAAATTTTCACTCTTCAGGTCACAAGTTTTTTTATGGTAATTAGTCAAGTTGCAGATAGTTCAATGAAGATTCAGAACCTTCAGTAGATAACAGTGCAAAAAGAAAATACTTGTCTTTGAGGAATTACATGCAAAATTTTTGAGGCAATTAGGGTTGTGAAATTTGCCCACAATTCCCACACCAGGTAAACATCTGAGATCAGATTTGAACTTGGATGATTCTAACTTCAGGAAAAGTGTTCTATCCACTGCATAACCTAGCTGCCCTCCTTGAACATCTTTTAAAAGTCATTGCCTTCTTTGTTTGTGTCTGGAGTTTGCCTGTCAGCATGGTATCTCTTTATGGTCAGATATTTTTTTTTTTTTGCTCAGTTTCAGTCTCCTTCTGGACTTGGAACTTTTTTATTAATGTTAATTTCTGGTCATTTCTGGGTGGGAAGAGGCATCTGGCCTATGCTAGTTGACTCAAATTTCCATCCATCAACCATCATATGGTTGAAATTTAGTAGATTGCTGCTGTACTAATTTATCATTTTTTTTGTAGGTTCAGAGCAATTGGACCATTAGAACCCCTTTGATCTAATTCTCTTGTCTTTACTACTCCAATGCAGGTTTATGTGCAGAAATAAAGGTTAGAAAAATAGACCCCAGTCTTCTCTTGGTTATAGAGTACCTCACTGGATTTCTAGAACCTGTTCCTGATTCCATTCACCAGCTAAGGATTTGCAATAGTTTCTCTCTGACCTAGAACCCTGTGACCTTACACTGGAAAAAGGGAAACAGAGCTGCCAAATGAGCCAAATAATATGTGTAAAATGTTTTGAAAACTTCAAAGTGCTTTATAAATTCTACTATTGTTGCTGTTTTTTTGTTTTTGTTATTTTAGATTTTTGCAAGGCAATGGTGTTAAGTGACTTGTCCAAGGTCACACAGCTAGGTGATTATTAAGTGCCTGAGGCCGGATTTGAACTCAGGTCCTCCTGGCTCCAGGATCAGTACTCTATTCACTGTGCCCCAATTGTTGCAGTTTTTCAGGTTTTGATTCTAAATAGCTATGGGAACTTAAAGTTAGTACTATGACAACCTGGTCAATATTAGCCATATTGAGTTTAGGTTGACAGTTGCATAGCTGAGCAGTACTGCTCATGGGGAGAGGAAATATAGCACTCCATCTAAGGACAGAAGATTTCAAAGTTATCTGCAACTTCCAGTTGGAGTTGAAGCTAGCAAGCTCCCAGAGCCTTTCCTTGCCAAAGACAAATGAAGCCTCTACTCTGACATTCACACTATAGATCCCATCAAGAAAAGGAGAAGATTCGAAGAAGTTTTCAACTGCAGACATCATGTAGGATCTTCATTGAAGGTCTTTCTTTGGGGGGGGGAGAGGAAGAAAAGTCCAGGAGGCAGTAGAGCTGAGAAAGCCAGCAGGAAGATTTTAGCCACAGTGAAATCCAAGTCCCAACAGCTTAATAATAACAGAAGTCCCCCCAGCTAGACAACAAGCCATCAGGAAGAACCCAAACAAAAACAATGTCTGAACCCTAAAAACACCAGGGTAAAAGACAGGACTCTCTTAAGTCAGAACCTGAACATAAAGGAGGAAAAAACAACACTACAAAACTAAGGTGTGGAGTGCCTAGGCAACATCTTGGCCAACAGAAAGCCAGGGATTAAATCTGAAGCCCAGCAAAATAAAAGCTTGGATCTGTGTGGTATAAAAATCCACTTAAAATATAGGGACTCAGCACCGGCCTTGGGGTCAGGAGTACCTGGGTTCAAATCTGGTTTCAGACACTTAATAATTACCTAGCTGTGTGGCCTTGGGCAAGCCACTTAACCTGATATGCCTTGCAAAAAAAAAAATCTAAAAAAAAATATAGGGACTCCTCTGAGCAAAAAGGAAAGTTTATTTTAGTTTTTCTCAAGAAAAGGGCACCTCAGAGTCTCACAAAGGTAGTGAAGATCAAGGAGCTGTCCCAGGTGACAGTCAAGCAAGATTATATAGCCTAGCACGATTCCCCCCATCCTAGCCCCCCTCTCTTCCTACCTGATTGGTTAAGGTTTTCAGAGGTACAATCTTTACATGAAAAATCTACCCAGCAGCAAAGAAAAGAATAAAAGATTTTCATAAAATATTACCTCACCATCAGATGATGAGGGTATCAGAAGAAGATTTCTAATGACCTTCTGTTAAATGATTAATGTCTGAGCATGGAAGGCCTTCTAAGGGACTCTACTAACACTTATCAAATAAGAAAAAACAGGCTACTGTTCACATAGTCCATTACCAAACAGGTGGCTAACTAAGACTGCAAGGTCTCTTCTCTGGAAGTATTCCACTATTTCCCTCAATAACAGAATCAATGCAAGGTCTTTCTGGAAACAGTTCACTGTTTCACACCCTAGCAGAATCAGGAGGGTGTCTGCCTGGGAATGCAAGGCCTCTCTCCCTCTCCTAAGAATAGTCTAAGGTTAATAATCTGTCTTTGTTTTAATGATTTTTTTAACCCTGAGAGGATTTCACTAAGAAAATTAACTCTTAAAAGGAAATATTCCACTTAGATCTATACTCCATGTACCCCAAGCGCAGAACTACAACAACAAAGATGAGCAAAAAAGCTAAAATATCACTCTCTATAGAAAAATACTCCACAGATAAAGATGACAGCAATGACATGTCTGAAGAAGAAAGTTGTGAAAATTCACTCACATAAAAAGTCTATAAATTGGACTCAAATATAAAAGCTCATTAAAGGGCTTTAAAAAAGAATTTAAAAACCAAAGAAGAGAGGAAAAAGAAAAATGGAAAAAAAGCAATTAATGTCATGCAGGAAAATTGTGAAAAGTTGACCAGAGAATTCAATGATGTTAAAAAAAGGAATCACAAAAGGTAATTGAAGAAAATAAAAAGCTAAAAATTAGAATTGAATACTTAAGAACCAAAGAATCTACAAGAATAGAAGAATACATCAAGCAAAATAAAAAAAGTTGAAAAAATTGAAGGAAAATGCCTTGAAAACAAATCCAGGAGGGGTGGCTAGGTTGTGTAGTGGATAAAGCACTGGCCCTGGAGTCAGGAGTACCTGGGTTCAAATCTGATCGCACACACTTAATAATTGCCTAGCTATGTGGCTTTGGGAAAGCCACTTAACCCCATTTGCCTTGCAAAAAAAAAATCAAAACTAAAAAAACCAGATCCAGAAAAGACAACCTATGAATCACTGGACTACTACAAAGTTTGGAGCAACAGTAGAACCTGTAAAACATCATGTAGGAAATAAGGGAAAACTGTCCTAATCTACTAGAACAAGATAATATAACAATTGAAAGAATTCACAGAACCCCTCTAGAAAGAGACTCCAGGTTAAAAACTTCAAGGGTGGTAATAGTCAAATTCCAGGACCCTCAAATAAAAGAGACAATTCAATTACAAAGGGAACAACATTTGAAGGATCAATAGAATGGGAATCACATAATTTGGAGAGGTAAGGACCTAGGATTACAATCCAGAATGTACTACCCTGCAAAATTAAGCATATATTGTCAGGGGAAAAGATGGATGCACAATGAAATAGAGAACTTCCAAAATTTCCTGATACAAAGATCAGAACTGAAAAGAGGATTTAATTGTGAAATACACAACTGAAGAGTTACATGAAAAAGAAGACCAAAAATACAAAACTGTTCTAAACAAATGCTGATCTCTAAAAAGGAGATATAACAATTTTAACTCATTAGAGCTTTACTTCTCTAAGGATAATTAGAGGGTAGAATATATGAAGAGAATGAACCTAATGGATATAGGTTTAATTGGGTCTTGTCTCTGGATTGAAGAGGTCCAAGATCATATCAATATGTTTGAGATAAAAACCATTGAAAAAAGCAGGAGTGTCAACTTTAATATAAGAATCTCCTTTTACTTTCACTAAGCACAAGGTGCTAAGCAGTTTGTCTAGTGAGGGCATCATAACCTGTAAGGACCTGAGACAATGTCTCTATTACTTACAATCATTTGTAAAGTTCTCAGTGGAACATACAAAGCCTCTCAGTACTTAAGAGATAATCAAGATACTTTCAGTTAATTAGAACAGGGTGCTTCCCTTAACAAGGTATTAAGTAACCCAGGTGGGCGGGGGGGCAGGGGGGGGGGGTTAAGTGGGAGAGACAAAGGGCTTTAGTTTATTTAACAAGGTGTTAAGTACATTGAGTGGGAGGTTGGGAGGTAAAGTGGGAAATAAAATAGTTCAGGGGGAACAGGCACAAATAGTTAAAAAATGATATGGCTTTGGAGGATACTTTGGCTTATGAAGAGGATTGTGTGTATTTGAGACACTGGAAAAGAGGATAAGGTAAAAAATGTTTGTAGGACTAGGGCGGAGCCAAGATTGCCACAGGAGATCTTAGTGCTCTCTCTCTGACATTTCTAAACTTATAAAATAAGGACTCTAACTAAATTTTCGAGAGACAGAACCCACAGAGGTATACATTGAGGCAGTTCTCCAGCCCAAGGTAACTTGGAAAATAGAGGAAAGGCTCCAATCCATGGGGTTAGGGGCCAGCTGCCAGAGTGAAGGAACTTCAGGCTCCTGGAGGCAGCCCCAGTTGTGCTGAGAGCCAGATCATAGCAGTGGGGGAAGTTTCCTGAACTAGACCCTGGGGAGCACCGGGCACAACTTGTACAATGAGGGGGGGCCACTGCCAGAGCACAGACATGAAGCCCAGCCCTCAGGGCACCCAGCTAGCAGCATGGCCATGGCAGCCCAGATCCAGGAACCTGAAGCAGGTTGAACTAGTAAGCAGGAGCCCCCAGGCTTCAGTGGTCAGCCTAGGTAGGGGAGAGAAGAGAGACTGCCGAGGTCTATCCTCTGTACCTAGAAAAGTACTCTGGGGCTCTGACCACATTCAGAAACTGATCACAGTCTAGGCCCCCAGTAGAACAGCAGCCCCTCCCCCACCTCAGTCCCATGACAGAGGGATGCACTTGCATTCATTCACAGACCAGGAAGGAAGATAGAGCTTCATGCAGGGACATCCTTGTTGGGGAGTATTCCAAGAGTACTCAAAACCTCAGGAAACATCCCAAAACCAGGCAAAGGATGGAGAAATGAGAAAGAAGAGAAAGAAGAGGAACACCATTAAGAAATTCTTTATTTATGATCCTAAGAAGGATCAAAATACTCACCCTGAGGATGAGAAAGTACAAGCTAGCTCCTGCATCTAAAGACTCCAAGAAAAACAGAAATTGGGCTCAGGCTATGACAGAGCTCAAAAAAAAATTGAAAACCAAGTGAGGGAGATAGAAGAAAAATTGGGAAAAGAAATGAGAGAGATGCAGGGCAAACATGAAAAGGAATTTTGCAGCTTAGTCAAGGAGATCCAAAAAATGCTGAAAAAATAGCATGTCAAAAACTGGAATAGGTCAAATGGATAAAACAGTTAAAAAAGTAATTGAAGAGAAGAATGCTTTAAAAAGCAGAATTGGCCAGATGGAAAAAAGAGATAAGAAAGCTCTCCGAGGATAGCAAATCATCAGATGTAGAATGCAACTGAGGGAAGCTGGTGATTTGAGAAGAAATCAAGACACGATACTTCAAAATCAAAAGAATGAAAAATTAGAAGAAAATGTGAAAAATTTAATTGGGAAAAAAACAACTGATATGGAAAAAAAGATTCAGGAAAGGTAATTTAAAAATTATTGGAATACCTGAAAGTCATGATCAGGAAAAGAGCCTTGACATCATTTTCAAAGATTTACTACAGGAAAATTGCCCAGATATCCTAGAAGCAGAGGGCAAAATAGTAATGGAGAGAATCCACCGATCTCCCTGGGAAAGAGATTAAAAAAACAACAACAACCCCTGGAATATTACAGTCAAGTTCCAGAACTCCCATGTCAAAGAGAAAATATTACCAGCAGTCAGAAGAACACAATTCAAATATGATAGAGCTGCAGTCAGGATCACACAGGACTTAGCAGCAACTACATTAAAAGCTCTTAGGGCTTGGAATATAATATTCCAGAAGGCAAAGGAGCTTGGAATGCAACTGAGAATCAACTACCCAGCAAAACTGAATGTCCTCTTCCAGGGAAAAAGATGGACTTTCTATGAACCTGGGTAATTTCAGATACTCCTGTTGAAATGACCAGAACTGAACAGAAGGTTTGATCTTCAAATACAGGACTCAGCTGAAGCATATCGAGTGGAGGAAAAAGGGCAAAATATGAGGGACTTAATGATGATGAATTACATGTATCCCTGCATAGAAAAATGATACTGGTAATACTCATATGAACCTTCTCATTTAATAGAGGAGGTAGAAGGAGCTTTTATAGATGAAGCACGGGAGAGAGCTGAATTTGAAGATATAATCTAGTGTCAAAATGGAGTCAATGGCTAAAAGAGAAATGTAATGTGATAAATAAAAAGGAGAGTTGGAATAAGCTATTTCATATAATAAGATTTTTTTAATTACAGTGAGCTATTGCAATGATATGGAAGGAGAAAGGCAAAGGGGACTGAGGGAACCTTCACTCTCATCAGAAGTGGCTAGGAGAGGAAACAGCTTATACACTCATTGGAGTATAGACATCTAGATTAAGAAGAAAAGGGGGACAGGGGTAGGGGGGATGTGAATGATGGAGGAGAGTGTGGACCATTGGGGGAGAGTGGTAAGATATAACACATTTTCTTTTTTACTTCTTGCAAGGGGCTGGGATTTGATGGCCTGTCCAGGACCACAGGGTCGGGTAGATGCTGGGCCTAAGGGGTCATATGTGGCCTCTTGGCCCCAGGGCCAGGGATCTGTCTGCTGCACCACTCAGCTACCCTACATTTAAGAAGAGGGACAGAGTGAAAGGAGATAGAAAATATAGTATATGATATGCTAGTGGTAAAGTATGAATAGAGGTAGTTGTGATCAGCAATGGCAACAGTGGAAAAATATGGAAGTAGCTTTTGTGATGGACTTATCATAAAGATTGTGATTCACCCACGACAGAGCTGGAGGTGTTGGAACACAGACTAAAGCACATTCATTATCATTATTGTTTATTATTATTATTATTATTATTATTATTATTATTATTATTATTATTATTATTATAGGGGTTGCAGGGCATTGGGGCTGGGGTGGATTGCCCAGGGTCACACAGTTGGGTGTTTTTTGGGTGTCAGGGGCTAGTGCTCAATCCACTGCACCACCTGTCTGAACCTATCATTATTATTATTATTATCATTATTATTAGTAGTAGTAGTAGTATTTCTAATTTTAATTTTTTTCTCTTTACTTTATTGCTCATGCAGGTCTGTCTTTTTGGATTAGGGGGTATTATGTTTACTCTTAAACACGAGTAGTTATTAATGTGTAAAAATCATCATTTACACAAAAATAAGAATGATTAAATAAATTAATTTAAAAAAAGAATGTTAACTCCCTGGGGAAAGTGACTGTCATTTACACTTTTAATCACAGTGCTTGTAACATAAATAGACACATAATTGATTCTCAATGAATTAAATTTTTAAATTTTTTTTAAAAATGTCTATAATTAGAATTTGATTCAATTTGAGTCAATGCTGCTTATCAAACAAGGAAACAATCGATGATGATATCTTGATAAAAATAGAGTTTATCAAGCAATCAAGAATTGTGATTGATGATACCTGACTAATAATATTATATCACAAAGGGAAGAGGCAAGAATTTATAATTTCAGAGGGAAAGAAGAGAGAATGTGAATGCTATGTAAATTGTATTCAACAGATTTAGCCCAGTGAAAGAATAAGATACATTCCCACTTGGGTTTAAAAATCTAATGTAATCTTCAGGGAAGGGGGAGACTGGGGAAGAAGAAGATAAGGGAAGAAGGGACTGATAATAGTGAAGGGAAGGTATAAGTGTAAATAAACTGAAATCAAAATTTTTAAAACATAAATCAAAGGGAAAAGGTAGCTAAATTTTGGTTAGGTGTATGTGGGATAAAAATCTACTTAAAAATACAGAGATTCCTCTGAACAAAAAAGAATATTTATTTTGGCTTTTCTCAAGAAAAGGGCACACTCCAAGTCTCACAAATGTAGTGAAGATCCAGGAGCTGCCCCGTATTATCAGTCAAGCAAGATTATATGGCCTACTATGATCCCCTTCTCCTTCCTAACATTCCTCTCTGTAAACTCATTGTTTAATCTTCAAAGTTGCATTCTACTTGTGAAAATCTACCCCTGCAACAAAGAAAAGAATGAAAGGTTTTCATAAAATATCTTCTCACCATCCAGATGGTAAGAATAACCTTCAGGATTATAAATATCTTATTGAAGTAGCAGTCTACTTATCATCAAACAAGAGGAGTCTTATGAGCTTTGTTGGAAAGCAAAGTTTTTCTCATGGGACCAGTCCACTATTTTCTCCGTTAAGATAGTGTTATCATCAAATAGGTGTCTACGTAAAAATGCAAGGTCTCTCTGGAAATAGTCCACTATTTGTTCTCCTAACAGAATCGGGAAGGTACTTGGCTTGGAATGCAAGGTTTCTTTCTATCTTCCTTCTAAGAATAGTCTAAGAGTAATAATCTGTCTTTGTTTTAATGATTTTCAACCCTGAACATACTTCACTAGGAATATTAACTCTATAGAGGGAATATCCCACTCAATCCATCCACTTTTTTTTCTAAATATATATGTATATACTATATATATATATATATATATATATATATATATATATATATATATATATATATATTTGACATCTGAAGTCCTCTCATACTATCTTTTGATACCTCCTCAGGTTCTATTATCTCTCTTCCTGTCCAATTGGGACCTATTTTCTCCTTGGAACCCTGACCAAACAACCCACATACACATATAAACACAAACTTGTCTGGTTTCTCTCTCTTTTCCCCTGGAGACAAACAATATCTTTCTGTATCTGCAGAGTCCATTTCAATCTCCAATTCAGATGACTTGTTGTGATCTACTCTTCTGGTAAGGGAACTTCTTAACACATCTTATCAGACAGATTCATACTTTCATCATTAAATCATAAAATTCTTAAGCTATTAAAATTCTCATTTTATCTTACTCACTGTCAAATTGATATACATATTTTACTTTAACAAAGATACAACTTCCATAATTGTTCATTTCACAAGTGAATATGTTGAAAATTATGAAGTTAACTTGAGCGTATAACATTTACATTAGATGAACATCTTTGTACAAAGAGTGTCCAGAAAGTGACATACAAACAAAATAGCCTTAATCTCTTGCTCTTCATTAAAATAATAGCTCAAGTATCCTTAACTTTAATAAATTCTTCTTTCTTCCCAAAATGTTTCTTAACTAAACTATAGGTGATTCTTCTCCTGATATTCTCAACTGACTTACATTTCCTTCTCAAAGTAGAACTTGAAACTGCTACTGCACAGAAGTATATTTTGAGATTATATAACCTTCTTTATTATTCTTACCTAAATATCCCCCCTTTCCTAGAACAAAATCAAATAAAATCAAAGAATCTTAATTCTTCTCAAAACATATAGCTAACAGCAGAGGTTAAAGCCACATGCTGGACTCTCTAGCTATTAAACTCCACTTGAACTAAAATTTCTATATCAAATTGACTTTTAGTGGTTTACTATAAAGATCTAGGACATCAAAGGAAAATTCCTTTATAGATAAAATTTTTAGTCTCAGTTTCCAGGAATAGGGCATGTGGACAGTAAAATAACTTAAGTCAAATGTTAGATTTATCCAGTGAAACATTATTCAAATGTCACATTTGGGGAAGTCAAGTCAAAAGGGTCCAACCTCATGCTACACTACAAAGTCGTGCCCCTTTGGCTTTTTCTCCCAGTACACTTGTCACCTGTGTAGTGTCCAAACCTCCTTCAGGCTTCCAGACTTCAAGAGAGCATTGACTCAACAGCACTTCCTTTGCTGATCATACCTGATGTCAGACACAAAACAAAAGTCAATTAAAAGTCCAATGATCTAAAATAGTAATTCCACCTAATTAGATCTCCAAGTGAATCCACTTCACAAGAATCAAATGCTAATTCCAATCTGGATTTGGTGGGTCACAATCTATCAACCCCCTTCCCTACACATATATTATCTATACTTACAATGAGTATCCCTGTCATCGGAATTCATTAAATAAAATGACCTTCTAAACATTCAAAAATCAGTCAAGTTCGCACAGTATCTGGAGTATTCTTTGACATACCAGAAAAAAACCCAAAAAACAGCTTCTCACAAATATGTTTCATAATTCGTCTAGAAGGTCTATCTTCCTTGTGGCACTAATTTCTAATCTGAAGACCCACATCCCTTTGTCTGAAAGCATATCTGATTTATTTCTGGACAAAGATGGTATATTAGAGGCCTAATGGCTAGCCTGCTGTATTACAATAAACAAACACCTCCTTTGGCTAGGTGATTATTCTAACAATTCTCACATAACAATTAGACTGAGATTGTCAAAAAATTACAAATTGTTATCATTATTTTCTTTCCCATGTTGCTCAGGTGTTTTTACTTCAAAGC